>NC_140289.1:751721-775177 GCF_964030765.1 Micromesistius poutassou
GATCAAGAGAGAGAAAGAGAGAGAGAGAGAGAGACAGACAGACAGACAGACAGACAGACAGACAGACAGACAGACAGACAGACAGACAGACAGACAGACAGACAGACAGAGAGAGAGAGAGAGAGAGAGAGAGAGAGAGAGAGAGAGAGAGAGAGAGAGAGAGAGAGAGAGAGAGAGAGAGTGAGAGAGAGACGGAGACAGAGAGGAGTTTAGCTGTCAATCAGAACAACAAGGAGCTACCATTCATGTGTGTGTGTGTGTGTGTGTGTGTGTGTGTGTGTGTGTGTGTGTGTGTGCATGTGTGTGTGTGTGTGTGTGTGTGTGTGTGTGTGTGTGTGTGTCCTCCTCCACCAGGAATCTGCTGTCTATCAGTTCCAGGTGCCAGACACCCAGCGCTCAGAGGTCGCCGCACGCGTGCAGAACACGCCCAGACGTACACACAAACAAACACACACGAACATCGAAACATCCCCACACAAGCACACGCAACAGACACGACAAACAGACACGCAAACACACACACATGATGGAGACTGAAGGACAATATGGTGCCGGTAGAGAGAGAGACACACCCAACAACAGGGAGAGAGATACAGAGGTAGAGGGAGAGAGGTAGAGAGAGAGAGAGAGAGAGAGAGAGAGAGAGAGAGAGAGAGAGAGAGAGAGAGAGAGAGAGAGAGAGAGAGAGAGAGAGAGAGAGAGAGAGAGAGAGAGAGGTAAAGGTGGAGGTAAAGAGAGAGAGAGACAAAGGTAAAGAGAGAGAGAGAGAGAGAGAGGTAAAGGAAGAGGTAGAAGAGAGAGAGGGATAGAGAGAGAGAGAGAGAGAGAGACAGGGGTAGAAACACAGACACAGAAAGAGGTAGAGAGACACACCCAACTATTGGGAGTGAGGGAGAGAGAGAGAGAGGTATAGAGACAAAGCCAGAGACAGAGAGAGAGATAGAGGAGAGAGGGAGAGAGATGGGTGTGGTGCCATGGGACAAACAACACAACAGGAGGAGGGTGGGTGTGTAGTGGAGGTGTGTACCCCACCCAGCGAGGGTGTGTTTGGTGGAGGTGTGAGGGTGTGGAGAGGGCAGGGTGGTGGTGGTGAGGGGGAGGGTGCAGAGAGGGCAGGGTGGTGGTGTTGAGGAGGGTGTAGAGAGGGCAGGGTGGTGGTGGTGAGGAGGGTGTAGAGAGGGCAGGGTGGTGGTGAGGAGGGGGAGGGTGTAGAGAGGGCAGGGTGGTGGTGAGGGGGAGGGTGCAGAGAGGGTAGGGTGGTGGTGAGGAGGGGGAGGGTGTAGAGAAGGCAGGGTGGTGGTGAGGAGGGGGAGGGTGTAGAGAAGGCAGGGTGGTGGTGAGGAGGGGAGGGTGTAGAGAGGGCAGGGTGGTGGTGAGGGGGAGGGTGCAGAGAGGGCAGGGTGGTGGTGAGGGGAGAAAGGCATCACCCTCTAAACTCTGGATTATCCCGGAGAGACGATCGTGTTTCAGCTCGTCCCTTTGTCGCGTCGCCGGGTGTTTGGTTCCTACACCTTTTGTATAAGAAACGGGGGAGGAGGGGGGGGAGGGGGAAGGGGGAGGAGTGGATGTCGTCTCACCAATAATGGCAGATTTGGAAGGGTTCCAACACGGTGAACAATAAGCAGCACTGAGACGGTTAACGCCCTTCAACGGACAAACCTTCAGTGTTCAGGTCGGGTTCTGAGGGCTAGGGTGATGTCATCACTTAGGGTTAGGGTGATGTCATCACTAAGAGTTAGGGTGATGTCATCACTTAGGGTTAGGGTGATGTCATCACTAAGAGTTAGGGTGATGTCATCACTTAGGGTTGGGTGATGTCATCACTTAGGGCTAGGGTGATGTCATCACTTAGGGTTAGGGTGATGTCATCACTTAGAGTTAGGGTGATGTCATCACTCAAGGTTAGGGTGATGTCATCAGTTAGGGTGATGTCATCACTTAGGGCTAGGGTGATGTCATCAGTTAGGGTTAGGGTGATGTCATCACTAAGAGTTAGGGTGATGTCATCAGTTAGAGTTAGGGTGATGTCATCAGTTAGGGTTGGGGTGATGTCATCACTTAGGGCTAGGGTGATGTCATCACTTTGGGCTAGGGTGATGTCATCACTTAGGGTTAGGGTGATGTCATCAGTTAGAGTTAGGGTGATGTCATCAGTTAGGGTTGGGGTGATGTCATCACTTAGGGCTAGGGTGATGTCATCACTTTGGGCTAGGGTGATGTCATCACTTAGGGTTAGGGTGATGTCATCACTTAGAGTTAGGGTGATGTCATCACTCAAGGTTAGGGTGATGTCATCAGTTAGGGTGATGTCATCAGTTAGGGTTAGGGTGATGTCATCAGTTAGGGTGATGTCATCAGTTAGGGTTAGGGTGATGTCCTCAGATAGGGTTATGATCAGGGAGACTGTTGACAACTTTGCTAGCTCTTTTGATGTGAAATGCTATGCTAAACTAAATGAAGAGCAAATGTTCATGACACAAATTAAAATGGGTGTGTTTTTAAGACTATTTCCAAGTCAAACAGGATCTTAGCACAAGACTAAATGCAAAGTAATGATCACAAGGTAAATTTCCATTTCATGGTTTCTTTAAACAGAGGTCTGTCATCTTTATTTGGCATTTGCTTGGAGCCACTTTTAAGATTTAAATACGACTGCACCTAGTTGATGTGATGGGTCCTGCTCTACCTGTCTTCCCCTCCTGCTGCTGAACCCACAGGGCTCTCTTGGAAATACAGAGCGGAAATGACAAATTGGACGTTTCTGTAAGCTGTGTGAAAACAGGGGAAGAGACCAAAGGGAAAAGAGAGAACAGGAAAAGGTCAGGGTCAGGGTCAGGGTCAGGGTCATGGTTAGGGTCAGGGTTAGGGTCAGGTTGAGGGTAGGGTTAAGGTTAGGGAAGGTCACAGGTTGACTTCCCTGTGCAGATGTTTTTTTGTGGCTAAGTGCCTTGGAGCCGAACAGAGAAGTCGTGTCTTCGTAGCTCAGTGGGTCAACAGATAATAGAATGGTTTCATTAAGAGTGTACAGGACTCTTTTAGTATTTCTAATGGTCAGAAGTACTTACCTACTTGGTGCTGGCCAAACCAAGAAGGTCAAACATATGAGTCATTGACACTAGAAACTAGATATTTAGTTAGCTTAACATGAATTAACATGAATAGATGATTAACATGAGCAAACACAGTGTTGCCATTGTAATGTTGGGGACAACAGGTCCACCCAGTTGGTACAGTCCACCCTGTCTGACCCCTAGGGGTTGATGTTGTTGGCACAGCCCCCATAAAGACATCAAGTCCTCCATTACAGAATCTGGTATCGATAAGATATCTTCAGTGTTGTGCATGAACTAGTTCAAAAGAACTAGTTCATTGAACAAGTTCATTTTTCTATGAACTTTGAACTGAACTTAACATATTTTAAACTAAAGAACTTGAACTTGAACTAGTTCAGATTTTGTGACATTCTGAATTGATGCTTAGGTCCAGATGACATGTTTATTAAATAGAGTTACTGCCTTAGTTGTGATGAATGAAACAGGTGTACAAATAATATCCACAGCAATTTGAGATTGTAGTGATGGGCAGCAGGTAATGGAGAGGATTCATTTTGAAAGATAAGCACAGAATACTCACTCCAACAGTTTTTCTTCGGTTTCTCAAAAAACTGTTAATGAACTGAACATGAACTAGTTCAAAACTGAATTGGTGAACTATGAACATGAATTTATTAATTTTCTTTTATATGAACTGAACTTTGAACTAGTTCATGTGAAATGTGAACTTGCACAACACTGGATATCTTTACATAATATCCGGTGTGACTAGTCTCTTTAAACATTCTGTATTTTACACTTACATTTAATCTTTAGTAATTTAGCAGTGAACAACAGAAACTACCTTAGAAAAAACAAGCTATTCTGAAGGTTTTACGTCCAATGGAAAGAGAGAGGGGGGAGGGCCTGAAGGTTTTACGTCCAATGGAAGAGAGCGGGGGGGGGGCCTGAAGGTTTTACGTCCAATGGAAAGAGAGCGGGGGCTGATTTTCTGGTCCCACAACATCCTGGTCACATGAGACAGGAACCGATAACCTTTCACCCCGGGCCGACGGACAATCCCACTCGATGCAGGCTTTTCCCGTACGATATCTCCCATGATGCATTGCTTTCCAGCCCCACCGCACCCCTCCCTTTGCCAACCCTCTGAAACGTGAGCTGAGCCATCCTACATGGACCTACCTTAACCAAGTTCTAGATTCATCATAAGAAGTAAGAATCACCGGTGAGGTCACTAGAAGTTGCGTCAGATGATCTCAAATAGCAAGGTTGTGGTTTGTAAGCGAAGCGTGGGCCCCTGGGGCCCGACTAGGGGCCCCGCGCTTTGCATAACATTTGATAACAAAAAATAAAAAATGCCAAGCCTTCAGGCGGAGGCCGGTGGCCCTCTACCCTCGGCTCTCCGCCCTCGGCCGTCTGTCGTCTCTGTCTCGCTGTATTTGAATTGCAAATTTGGACGCGAGACCGGTTTCACCCAACGGCCAACAACAGCACACCCCTGAGACGCACTCATCCTGGTACACACACACACACACACACACACACACATATATATGCTTACATGAACACCTACACACATCACAATTTCACATCACAAGCAAACCCACACACGCATGTACACACGCCCTCACACGCATGTACACGCACCCTCACATGCATGTACACACACCCTCACACGCATGTACGGACACACTCATTACGCTAGCCCACAGACGCACAAACACACCGCGCACAAACCATAGCTCATCCATCATTTGACAGTTAAGTTAGGGGCCGTAAACCGTGCCTTCGCTTCATCCGACCATTGACCCTATAACTCCGGGCACACCTCAGTGGAAAATCACAAACGTTTTCATTGGTTTAATGATTTGAATTAACTGATTTCTTTTGTCTCCCAGGCTCATCTTCCAGCGGAAGAGATTCCAAAAGGTCTAGGGAACGGTAATATTGAATAATCACAGGTCATTTTATGGTGTCTTAAGAAATGGACTATATTTCTATCTATGGACACCTGTAAGTTAATGATTATCTCATATATTTTATTGGGGGGAAAGAAGAGTGTTGATAATGATTAACTGGCCAGACGGTTCTGAATGACATTAAATAAATTAATCCTCATTTCCTCTGAGAGATATATATATAGTCACATAACGTGTTGATGGACGTTCAGCCAAGCGTAAGAGACACTGCGCTGCTCTCTTGCTTTAATCTGCTGTTCAACATTTAAACATCTGTGTGCTTTGGTTCGATAATTCATCACTTGCTTGCTTTGCCTAATCCAGGCTGCTACGAGCTGATGAATTGTGCAGTCGAGGGTCGGCGACGCGTCCAACGCAAATCCTCCAAGATCCCAGCCAGCCAAAATCGCCATGGAAACACACACACACACACACACAGGAGGACACGTGTTGAGATGAAAGTGATGTGAAGTGACTTCACAATTTGTACAATCTTTACAATTTGTACATCTCTGCGTAGGGTTAGGGTAATGGTTAGTAGGGTTAGGCTTAATAGGGTTGGGTTAGGGTTAGTATGGTTAGGGTTAGGGTTTGTAGGGTTAGGGTTATTAGGGTTAGGGTTAGTAGGGTTGGGTTAGTAGAGTTAGTATGGTTAGGGTTAGGGTTAGTAGGGTTAGGGTTAGAGTAATGGTTAGTAGGGTTAGGGTAAGTAGGGTTGGGTTAGTAGGGTTAGGCTTAGTAGGGTTAAGGTTAGGGTTAGGGTTTGTAGGGTTAGGGTTAGGGTTAGGGTTTGATGTGCATGGTCATCTGAAGCCGTGTTCAGCGTTTAAATCGGGTCTAAACGAGGTCAAGGTAAGAAGGGTGTAGGGTTAGGAGTCCACATGAAGGAGTGAGGACAACGTCACATCTTTAACATCAGCCGGATGAAGCCAAATGGGGAAAAGGTCCCCAAAACCTAAAAAAAAATCGAATAAATCGCTGATCTTCAATCAATCAATCCGAATGAGACGATTGGTGTTACGTTGGATTTCTTCTAAATGCATACATATTAAATGGTCACCAAAAGATCTGCCGTTAGAGCGCAGGACATTATCAGAGCGCATCACTGGATGAACTCTCCATTGTTCGCTCCTCTCCGAGGCGCCGCCCCCTTATCCGTGTGGCGTCTGTGATTGGCTGAACGCCCCGCCTGTCTCCAAACTGGGCGTCGGACCGCGCATCTTATTAGGGACCAGCGAGATTTCTCCATTTTCCAGCTCGTCTGCGGCGACACAGGACCAAACTGGGATTTTTATTACTTCTCTGCACTTGGCGGTGTTCTCTGCGAATTGTTAACAATTCATCGCCGCCATTTGGACTGCTTCGCTTTTCTTCTTGCATTTTACTTTCCTGAGGGGAATATCGGCAGAGCTCCACCGAGAAGATCCGCTCAGTCTTTGTTCCTCTGTGGATCGCTCAGCTCTTTGTTGAGGACAGCATGGGAGCGGCTCTCTCCAGGGCGGCGGCGAAGGCAGAGAAGCCGGGAGACGCAGCGGTGTCTCCGGCCAAAGCCAACGGACAGGTCGGTACCACTTCATGTTCATTAATTAATGTCCATTAATTTATGTTTGATTTACCACCACGTGGAGTTTCATCAATGGTACTGTAGTCCGTTTGGGCTTTTGGCTCAAACGCACATCCGTGCGTAATTGTGGGTCGATGGGATGGTTAGGATTTCTTCAATATGAAAGATGGGTGAGAAGGTCTATAAAACATCCTACCGGTTTATTGTCAAGTAACACTTTAATTCAAACCATTGACCTAAGTACAGAAAGCTCGGGTCGACGGCCCACATTGAGATGGCGATCGGGGGGTTGTGATGCGTGGTCCTGTCGGGTCTAGTCCAGATCTCTAGTTCTTTGTTAGACGAAGCCTTTTTAGTTCAACGCAATCCAAAGATGAGCAGCGATTTAAATACCGCAATCTACTGCCATTAGTGTTCAGATCACACATGACCACGAAGCATTTGATCAGTGGTTTGGCTGAGAACGCGTTGCTTTATGGACATAAAGTTTGATTGAGCAGACAATGGGAGCACCACGCCTTGCGAGGGAGGCTGTGAAGGTGGAGATGCAGCCTCCATCACCCCACAGCCTCCATCATAGAGCTGAGGTCGTCCTGCACTTGGTTCCAACTTCCAAGCAACACGGGTCAAAGGATAACATTACTCTGGAGTTCTTCGTTGTTTTGGGGGTAAAATGCTACTGGGTTCCTACCGAGCGTCTGTGTTTTAACGGGCAGATGCCCGCGTTGGCGCTCCGCCGTCGCGAGCGACCGGGCGAGCATCGACCCCTTGCGATGGAGTCGAGGCACTGCGTTTACATCCATCGGGGGCCTGCGGTTCTTCTTTCATCAGCCGTGTTGATTGAGACAAGCGAGTTCGCAAAGCTTTCCAACCGCTCGCATTAGCTACAGCGAAAAGAGACGGTTGAGAATAAACGGGTTGGACGTTAAACGCTAGAATCAACCGAACAGCCGGTTCCTGGCTGGTCTGGTGGAGGCGGCAGCGTGGTGTCTAGCGCCCCCTGCGGTATGAACCAGGTATTAACCCTGTTTCTGTCTGCAGGAAAACGGCCATGTGAAGCTGAACGGGGACTCCTCCCCAGCAGAGGAGGTGCAGGCCAACGGCAAAGCAGCAGTCGAGGAGGTCCAGAAGGAGACGGCGGAGGCTGCTGCCGAGGCGGCGCCGGCCGCTAACGGCGACAAGGTGGAGGCGGCGGAGGGCGAGGCGGTTGAGGGAGAGGTGGTGGAGGGCGAGGCGGAGGTGAAGGCCGATGAGGCGGCCACGCCCTCCTCCAGCACAGAGACCCCCAAGAAGAAGAAGAAGAGGTTCTCCTTCAAGAAGTCCTTCAAGCTGAGCGGCTTCTCCCTGAGGAAGACCAAGAAGGAGGCCGGCGAGGAGGACGAGGCCGGCGAGGAGGCGGCGGCCAAGAAGGAGGCTGTGGACGGAGGCGAGGAGGCCAAGCCGGCAGAGGGAGAGGCCACCTCCGCCGTGGACGGAGGAGAGGAGCAGAAGAAGGAGGGGGAGGAGGAGAAGGAGGCCGCCGGCCCCGCTGAGGCTAAACCAGAAGAGGCCGCGGCGAAGCCGGCTGAGGAGGCCAAGGCTGAGGAGCCCAAAGTGGAGGAGAAGCCAGCGGAGGAGGAGAAGCCTGCCGTGGAGGAGAAGCCAGCGGAGGAGGCTGCTCCTGCAGAGGAGGAGGCCCAGGTGGAGGCCGCGGCGGCGTCATCGGAGGCGGCGGCGGAGGAGTAAACTGCGGTTACCGGAAGACGAATCACAACGACGATGGAAGAAGGGAGACGTAGGAAGAAGAGATAATCAAAGAACATTCCCCTGTTGGGTGACGGGCGACGCCATCTTGGCTGTGGAGGACTTGTCGACCACCAGGGATACTTTTAAAGCTTTTCTTTCCTTTTCTTTACGGCCCCATTCCCCCCCCCCCCTCTCCCTCCTACACAAAGCCCCCGTGCTCCTGGGGCGGCTTCAGAAACCTACAACAGAAAGTCACACTCTGCCATATTTGTTTTGCGTCAGTATTACTTTCTGATTTCCCTCCTTTTTATACAGAAATGTAAAACCTATCAACGTGTAGGGAGCGGGCGGGGCAGACGGTGGAGGTAGATGACGAGGGGTTGAGGAACGGCCAGACTATTACCTAAAGAACAGTCTCAGAGGTCCGCCTACGACACTAAGACCTTTCAACAACCACTAGACTAGATCCTATCAACCTCCATCACCGCCACCTTAGCTGTACCTTCAGATCCTAGAAATACTAAATATGTAAAGGCTGATTTATTACCTTAGGGAGAGAAAAAGTATGTAAGTATGTATAGGAAGGGTGATTTTAACTGTGATTATATGAGTCTTGAATACACACACAGCTTTTGTACCGATCAGATTCATCTGGGGAATAGAAACGCGAACCAAGCTGTGAGGGGCGTTACTGTTTATATACTGTGGTAATGTTTTAAATACAGCGACAGCTTTTTCAGTCTGACTAAATTTTAACTTTTATCAGATGCCATGTTTGTAGCATCTCGTCATTTTTCCTTTTGTAAATACAGGAGAAGCTTTGACCAATTTGACGTAGAGATGGAATGTAACTGCTTACAAAAATTGCTATTGAAATCCTTGCTTAAAGGTGTTCTAATTTTCTGTGAGCACACTGAAAGCAAACAATAAATGTGAATAAAATTTGAAAAGAATGTTCTTTACTTTTGTTCCTGGGTGTGGGAAATGAATTGAATCATAAATGATTGGGTACATTTGCAAGATATGAGACTGCCATCTTCCAAATGGAGAGCTGTTTGCGCTCCATTTGGAAGTTGCTAACGTTCAATATAGTCTTGGAATGGAAATGTACTGAACCCTCAAAGACTTTACAGGGTCGATGAGGATTAGTGAAGGCGACTCTGGTCAACGATCGAGTTCGGAGGCAGAGCAGTGATCGACGGCTTGACTTTCGCGCCGGCGGTATACGTTTCCATGGTAACGGCGAGCTCCACCAATCAAAGACGTCGTGTTAAACCTTTAGTGTGTAGTGTAGCGCTTTTTAAAATGCGAATAAAACATGTTTTTTTTCTAAACACTTTTCTTTAACTTGTGGCTTCTACAGGAGCACATACCGTCGTTTCACTATCCCTTGGCTCGTGGTAAGTATACATTTGGATGGTTACGACATAATGGCTTTTAAGCAAAACCTCCATGCAGAATCTGAATGGGATTTTCACACGTCTGCCCACTAGAATTAGCACACTGTCAAGCTGTGATGGTTGACCATTGAGAACACAAACCGCCTGCAAAAAAACATTTCGACCAGTGGCCAGAAGGGGTGGACAGTGTGGCATACATATTAACATGTGCTATAATGTTAATGTACTTCTACTGAAAACACTAGAGTCTAGACAGTGTAGCATACAAATTAACATGCGCTATAATGTTAATGTGGTTCTACCGAAAACAGTAGACAGTGAAGCATACATGTCCTATAATGTTAATGTAGTTCTACTGAAAACACTAGACAGTGTAGCATACAAATTAACATGCGCTATAATGTTAATGTAGTTCTACTGAAAACACTAGACAAAGAAGAGTGTAGCATACATATTAACATGTGCTGTAAATGTAGTTCTACTGAGAACACATTTTAATATGTTACTTCCTCATGAATGGAATTAACCAGAAAAAAACAACTTGAAGTCTGCTTCCTGAGAACTGAGAACATCAAACTCTGGAACTCAATCCCTCCGTGACGGTCCCTCCTTCCCTCTCTTTAAAGCTCATCTCAAGACCTTTCTCTTTCAAGAACACTTCTTCTCTTCCACCACTACTTAGACTCTCTCTATATCGATATACAGAATCTGTATTTGTTTGTTTTGTTGTATTTCTTGTTGTTCTGTTGTGTTACCCTGACTCTGTAAACCGACCCGAGTGTGAGAAAGGAGCTATATAAAATAAACTTATTTTTTCAGAAAATGTAGCCATCGCGATTTTCCTTTCTTTGGATAGATGAACTCTTAAACAGGTCAGTATTGACCACGTTTAAAGTCCTGGGCCCACATGGTGCCCCTCCATCCCCATGCTTTAGTGACCGTAAAGCAGTCCTACCCAGGATTTGACCTTCAGTCCTGGTTAGGAGGAATAAGGGAGCCTGGATGAATCTGTCGAGTCCCCAGGCCTGGCACAGCAGGTGAGCAGAAAATACACATTTGACACACTAACGGTTATGTTGACAGGGGAGATATCCCCCGCTGCAGGTCCTTATAATAATCATAACCATAAGTGTGTTGTTCCTCTCCTTCAGACTACGTGATATGAACTGTAAGGGTTAAAGGTCCCATGATATGCCACCAGGTGTGGTGTGAATAGCCGTTACAAGCAGTTTTGAAAAATCTGTCTGTTACGACATCACAAGTGGGCGTGTCCTCCTAGACGTGTGCCGATCAGTCTACCAGCCTACCCAGTGGACTGTAGCAAACGTCGCTCATCTAATCACGCCACACCTGGAGGCATTTCATGGGTCTGGGCTCTCACTTGTTCCACTAAAGCAGCGGATTGGCGCCTCTCTGGCTCTCCCCGGGGGCGGGGGCTTACACAAAAATAACGTACAAGATAGTATCAAATCTTTTATTATTAAATGCTAAATATCAACGTTATTATGAAATTACAGGGCAGTTGAACATCCCGTCTACGTGATCAATTTTACTCTAAAAAACATCAATTTTTTTTTCCAGAAAAGGAAGATAAATTTTTTAATCCTGAGTATTGGGACAGGTCAGGGAGTGTGGGAGCAAACTATTTACTTCAATAATAAATATCATGCTTCAGATCTGTAGACAGCAGAGGCTCAGACAGCACCAGCTGCTTGTGTGTCGGAAGGAGGGACTTTCAAAATAAAAGTCCCCAAACATCAGGCAGTGCTGGCCGGCTCAGTCTTCACACTGGAGAAAGAACGAACACACACACACACACACACAATGATATGTCTATGGAGAATATTATAATAACTTTTTCACATATCCATGTTTGAGTCACTGAATAAGTTCAGATGCCCACAAGTGTAAATGTATGTGCAGTACATGGGAATGTTGTAGTCTGGTTGTGACAGGGTTAATGTGTGTGACAGGCTGAAGGTGTTCACCTCTTGGTCTCCATCTTGTCATCGGTGGCGTCTTTAGTTTGGTCCTCTTCCTTGACGTCTGGAGGAAAGAAAAGGTGTGAGGTCACTTTGAGAGGGGTCTGATCTCCACTCGGAGACCCAGCAGGGACACACACAGCAGCACGGTCACAACCACAGACATCTAGTATCACCGTGACCACCACCCCTCCGCTCCAAGCCCCGCCCATCCCTCTAGGAAGGCCCCGATTGGACCTCGGACTGACCGGGTTTCTTGTCCTCCGTCTCCTCCTCCACTCGGGGTCGCTTGGCTCCCTTCTTGTGATTGGCTGCGTTCCTCCTAGCTCCTCCCTCTCCCTCGTCCTCAGAGTCTGAGAACTCCTCGTCACACGCTATCCTTTTGTCTGAGGCGCGGACTAGAGAGAGACACAGACAGACACACACAGTATCAGAATGAAGCTGCAGGACAGGACAAGACCCTTAAGTTGGCCCTCAGAGATGAAGTGAGGCTCACTGGAGACGCGCGTGTCAGGGTCGTCTGCGTCCTCATCCACAACGTCGTCAGGGATGGCGTCCTCCGGCACCGCCTGCATCTGGACGCCCGGCGCGTGGGGCAGCATCCGCAGGTTCTCAAACAACCGCTGCCTACAGGAGCCAATCACAACACACAGATTCACAACCGCTGCCTGCAGGAGCCAATCACAGCACCCAGATCCCAACCGCTGCCTGCAGGAGACAATCACAACACCCAGATCACAACCGCTGCCTGCAGGAGCCAATCACAACACCCAGATCACAACCGCTGCCTGCAGGAGCCAATCACAACACCCAGATCCCAACCGCTGCCTGTCGGAGCCAATCACAACACCCAGATCACAACCGCTGCCTGCAGGAGCCAATCACAACACCCAGATCCCAACCGCTGCCTGCAGGAGACAATCACAGCACCCAGATCCCAACCGCTGCCTATAGGAGCCAATCACAGCACCCAGATCCCAACCGCTGCCTGCAGGAGACAATCACAACATCCAGATCTATACCCAAGATGTTCAGCCGATCAAATGCCGAAGATAACGTACCACTAATCTGTCCAATGCTATGCTCCGTCTAAACGTGACCCTAACAGAACCCCACTGGACGATCTCTGAAAGCGATGTGAGAAACCGGAGCCTCACTTGATCTTGTCTGTGTACTCCGTCGTGTTCTGGTTGGTCATGTTGGACGGGCTGATGTGCAGCTTGAAGTCCGGGCCGAAGTACTCAAAGTAGTCGTTGTACGGGAGTTCTGGAGACAGACAGAACCTCGTTAGTTCAGGAGACACAGAACCTGGTTAGCTCAGAAGACACAGAACCTCGTTAGCTCAGAAGACACAGAACCTCGTTAGCTCAGAAGACACAGAACCTCGTTAGCTCAGAGAAAGACGCATTAGCAGAGCCGTGAAAAAAAAAATGGGAGCAGCGAATGGACCAATGAGGTCGCTGGTCCGAACTTATACTGGGTGCAAACTAGCAACTACACATGGATGTAGAAAGTTGACTGCGCTGGGTGCAAGATCGGGCCCTACATGTTTAAGGTTTTTACGCCTCTGAACCGAAAATGTCCCGGGATTTTGTCTCAGAAATCTGGTCACCTTAATTGTATTGCACGCACAGCAAGACCGTGCAATGCATAAATTTGTGACCGGAATAAAGTAGCAATGTAAATCAAGTGTGTAAGAGCATTTAAAAATCAACATTTGTTGTGGAGTCGTATGGTCGGCCTCACTGAACTCGCTCTACGAGTGGGAAGGTTTACACTACGACCAAAAGGGGGAGTGCCTTCGTGAAATGCCGCAAGAAAGCTGGGAGATCTACACCTTTCGACTCTGTACGGGCGGGCGTACCATACAAAACGGATTGCACCACGGCTTCCATCTATTATGTGATGTTGATGGACCCACCGTCAGGGATCTCGGTATCCAGGGCGACGGCCGTCTCGTAGGTCCAGCAGCGGGCCACGTTCCTGATGGTGTAGCCCCCGCCGCCCAGCATCAGCATGGGCAGGTTGAAGGACTTCATGTACTCCACACACTGGGCGTGTCCTGGGGGGGTGAACCACAGGGGGGGGGGGGGGGTCAGAGCCACACAGGGGCCTCCCCCTGTGTGGCTAGGACCCTCCACACTCAAGGACGCTTCAAAGACACTTACTACGGACACACAGCGGAGCAACAAACACCCCTCACTGTAGACCTGCTCCCTGCCCCCCAGAGCAGCCCGGGGCCCCCCCCAGAGCGGCCCGGGGCCCCCCCCAGAGCGGCCCGGGGCCCCCCAGAGCGGACCAGGTCCGTCCTTACCGCGGATGGATAGGTTGAAGCAGCCCAGACGGTCTCCAGAGAGCGAGTCGGCTCCACACTGCAGCACCACCGCACTGGGCTGGTACATCTCCATCACCTTGGCCATCACCTACACCCAACACACCACCCACATGTTAACATCACCTACACCACCCACATGTTAACATCACCTACACCCAACACACCACCCACATGTTAACCTACACCCAACCCAGGTCTGGGCCTGCAGACCGGGGGGATCCGAATTTGGACAAGAAGGACCAGTACTAGCACGCCCCCCCCCCCCCCCAACTTCGACTAGTACTAGCCCCCCCACAAGGACTAGTACTAGACCTCCCCACTAGGACTAGTACTAGCCCCACACACAAGGACTGGTACTAGAACCCCCCGCGACCCCCCAGGAGGTCCTACTCACGGGTCTGAAGATCTGCTCGTAGGACAGGTCATCGATGCCGTCCCTCAGGGGGAAGTTGACAGCATAGTACTTCCCCTTCCCTGCACCAATGTCCTGAGAGAGGAGGGAGGGAGGCCAATCAGGATCAGTCATGTTCTACAAGTCAAGGCCTTCGTACCAATCAAAGAAGATCTACTCAGTCCAGGTGGACTCAAAGAATGGAATAATGCAACAGATAAACAATGAATCATAGCACTGGACGTCTCGTTCATCTCCTATTTCTTGTAACTCTGGATCGGTGCAGATTCAAATCCCTTACCCGCTATGAACTGATTGCATTTATACAATGCTGTTCAGACCAGACTCAAAGTGCTTTACAATCAATGCAGCACATTCACACATGAACCCACACTTAGCCACTGCCTACAGAGCACCACCGCCTCCCACCCCAGGAGGGTGGCTTTTATTGTGAAGAGCAGTAGCAGGGACCCACCCGCAGGTCCCCGGTCCCGGGGAAGTACTCCCCGTACTTGTGGAAGGAGACGGTCATGACGCGGTCTGTGGTGTAGAAGGCCTCCTCCACGCCGTCCCCGTGGTGGATGTCAATGTCGATGTACAGCACCCTCTGGTGGTACCTGCAGGCCAGCACAAGAACACTCTGTAGGTACCACCCTCTGGTGGTACCTGCAGGCCAGCACAGGAAAACTCTGCAGGTACCACCCTCTGGTGGTACCTGCAGGCCAGCACAGGAACACTCTGCAGGTACCACTCTCTGGTGGTACCTGCAGGCCAGCACAGGAACACTCTGCAGGTACCACCCTCTGGTGGTACCTGCAGGCCAGCACAGGAACACTCTGTAGGTACCACCCTCTGGTGGTACCTGCAGGCCAGCACAGGAACACTCTGCAGGTACCACCAGAGGGTGGTACCTGCAGGCCAGCACAGGAACACTCTGTAGGTACCACCCTCTGGTGGTACCTGCAGGCCAGCACAGGAACACTCTGTAGGTACCACCCTGTGGTGGTACCTGCAGGCCAGCACAGGAACACTCTGCAGGTACCACCCTCTGGTGGTACCTGCAGGCCAGCACAAGAACACTCTGTAGGTACCACCCTCTGGTGGTACCTGCAGGCCAGCACAGGAACACTCTGCAGGTACCACTCTCTGGTGGTACCTGCAGGCCAGCACAAGAACACTCTGTAGGTACCACCCTGTGGTGGTACCTGCAGGCCAGCACAGGAACACTCTGTAGGTACCACCCTGTGGTGGTACCTGCAGGCCAGCACAAGAACACTCTGCAGGTACCACTCTCTGGTGGTACCTGCAGGCCAGCACAGGAACACTCTGTAGGTACCACCCTGTGGTGGCATTTCTACTGCTACTCCTTATTACTCTATCAGGGGTCGGAAACCCTTTCTTTGTAAAGGGCCATTTTGGGTTAGAAATGGGTGTGGAATAGGCCATTTAGTTACTTCAGCAATTAAATAGCCTGTATAGGCATGTTCACCAATTTGAGTGTATGCAATTGAAATAAAACAAGCAACTTTATTTTATTTTAGTGGATGTTATATCTAACAAGACATGAGGGAGGAAAGCAGGATAAAATTGTTTTCTGCCAAAGGGCCGCCGACCCCTAATCTAGATACAGGAAACCTCCTCTGTAGTTCTAGAGCTACTCTTTATTATTCTAGATACAAGAAGCCTCCTCTGTAGTTCTAGAGCTATTCTTTATTATTCTAGATACAGGAAACCTCTCTGTAGTTCTAGAGCTATTCTTTATTATTCTAGATACAGGGTTAGAGGTCCTGGTCTACCCTGGGGACCTCTAGTCCTGGTCTACCCTAAGGACCTCTAGTCTTGGTCTACCCTAAGGACCTCTAGTCTTGGTCTACCCTGGGGACCTCTAGTCTTGGTCTACCCTGGGGACCTCTAGTCCTGGTCTACCCTAAGGACCTCTAGTCCTGGTCTACCCTGGGGACCTCTAGTCTTGGTCTACCCTGGGGACCTCTAGTCCTGGTCTACACTTGGGGGCCAGGACCTCTAGTCCTGGTGGACCAGAGGTCCTGGCCGACCCCGGGGACCTCTAGTCCTGGTCTAGCCTATGGACCTCTAGTCCTGGGGGACGCAGCAGGACTCACTTGAGCAGCTCCAGGATGGCCAGCACGATGTCATTGACGTAGCAGAACCCCGAGGCCTCAGACTTCTTGGCGTGGTGGAGGCCGCCGGCCCAGTTGATGGCGATGTCCGTCTGCTGGCGGTTCAGCTTCACCGCCCCCGCTGAAGACACACACACACACACACACACACACACACACACACACACACACACACACACACACACACACACACACACACACACACACACACACACACACACACACACACACACACACACACCCCGTTGTAAAGCGGGACACTTTTTAAGGAAGGAGTCTCACTGATTATGCAGTGTGACTCTGGGCATGTGGTGGTCACAGAACGGCCCCATGAACCAGCCGAGGCCAGGTTAGCTGTAGTCATAGCTTAATGCAGGGGCTCCACATCCTGCCCTCTAGTGGTCAGACATGAGACGATGTGGGTTCTACTGACCACGTCCCCATCACTGAGACAACACCAAGCCGTCCTCAATGTACTGACCAGCATGAAGGCAGATAAGAGCTCTGCTTCATCGATGCTACTCAGTGGAGTGCTCCAGAATGGGCTTTAGTGGCATCGGCATCCGATGATTAACAACAGCCTGCTGGGATTCACTCACCAGCCGAACCTCCCGACGACAGCTGGCAGAACTCGTACAGACCGTCGAACACGGGGCAGTCCTCGCCCACGTTGACTGGGAGGGAAACAGGAAGGCAGAATAGTACTGTACACTGTACTGTAGTACAACTACTGTACTGTAGTACAATATACTCAACACTGTAGTACAATATACTGTACACTAATGTATACTGTACTGTAGTACAATATACTCAACACTGTAGTACAATATACTGTACACTAATGTATACTGTACTGTAGTGCAACATACTGTACACTGTAGTACAATATACTGTACAACTACTGATGCAGTACACACTGGCTAGCCAATACACGGAGTGTGTGTGTGCTGCTCATTAACGTGTCTCTCTGATTGGCTGCTGTAGGCAGTGGAACCAACTAGCGCTCCCTTGGTGTTGAACATGCTCAGCTAGGCTAGGTAATGCTCATGTTTTCAGCTGTTCGGTAGCGCACCACACACACACATGTGGGTTTTTGGTAGGCATGTCCGATTCGGGAACGATTCGGTCAGAACGAACGAATCCCGAAGGTGAACGACAAGAACTGATTCCCAAAAAGAAGAGAACTGATTCCTTTTTTTTTTTTTACATAAAACAAAAATATGGTCACATAAATAAAAGATACAAACTAACAGAGCTTCGTCTCCCCTCGACTTTATATTGATAGAGTCTAAAACGTTCTCATGGTGGTTGAGGCAGCTTGGGCTATTCTTCTTAAAACCACACATGTGTAATGCTCGAGCGGCGTCGTAGGCTAATGCTACAGAAATTAGCTGTTTTCCCGAGCACTGTCACCGTCGGAGACCTTCTGGTGGTTTAAAAGGCTCCATTTGCGGGCGTACCTCATATTTAAAAGCAAAGGGGTGAGGCCAGACACTTGAGATTCCCCGCCAAACGACGTAACAGACCATATTATTTGTATTTTGATAACCCAATATTTCGTATTATTTTCTTTTAGGGTGACTTTAAACATCAGTCCAGGGACAACAGATGCAAAATAGCCTTTGGCTAATTCTGGCATGTTTACATTTGTTTAAATGTTTTTATTAATGTGCAATGTCCCTGATCCTTAAACTTTTAAATAAATAAATAAAATAAATATGACTTAACAACTGAACAAACTGAACAAAGAATCAAACGAACAATTTGTGACAGTGAAGGGAACTGAAAGAACTGATACCCGGAAAAGAATCATTTTGCCCATGCCTAGTTTTTGGGGATGATGCTAGTCAGCTAGCAGTTGTCTTTTGTGAATTATATGTGAATTATGGTTAGCATGAGTCAAAAGTACAATAGCTAGCATGAGTTAGCTTACAGCGCTGCATCTGCTTGCTGTACTCTGACATGTTGTCCGGGCGGATGGACTTGAGGAACTTGATGTAGTCGTCACTGTGATACTTGGTCATCTCCTCCAGCGTGGCTTTGTGAGGTCGCTGGATCACGAAGACAAAGAATGAAATCTAGATTCATTCTATTGACTAATCAATGAAACACATTTTATTTGGAGTGACTTAAGAGTGATCAAATGATATGCCTGCAGGTAGACGGGTCATTGAGGAGCAGGTAGGGGTTAGACAGTGCAGACAGGTCGTTAAGGGGGGGGGGGGGGTCAGAGGGCTATTACTCAGGGACGCCTACAGGTAGACTGGTAGGCTTGATGAATATAGGGATTAATGGTATGAGTGCAGAAAGGCCGCTAAAAGAGGGACTCACGTAGATCTCCATCTTCCTGTAGAGGCCGTAGTTGAGCAGCAGGTTGTGTGTCATGCGGATGCGGTGAGGCTTCATGGGGTGTCCCTGTCCGTAGTAGTAGTTCCCCACGTCGCCTTCAACCACAACAGCAAGAAAAGAAAAAACGAAACTTTGACAAACCCCTCCTCGACCATGACGGCTCTCATGCCCAGGCCTCAAACCCTGCTTACAGCTCACGGACTAACAGCTTCATATGTGTTGGGGTTAGCGATCTGTGTGGTGGACAAATGGCATAGCACACGTTGATCTCACCATAAAAGTGTTATGGGTGAGCAGAACTCTCTGCTGCAACCAAAGATTAATAAGGAAACCCCTTATCTTGTTAACATCAAACCTTCTTTAATGATCAGGGCAATCAGGGTTTAATCCGATTAAAGACGACGAAGGAGGCCATCATATCATACCACGGTTCAAACACAATGTCCCGTCTCATTGCCACCAGATCGTACCGGACTAAATGTCAACATGTCTGTTAACATGTTGTTATGAAGTAGAGTAAACACCGCTGGCCGACTTAGCTTGTAAGCTAAGTGCTTTTAGCCTTCCCCAATCAGCCCCGCTAGCACGACGGCTAACCAGCATGGACCTGAACCCCGCAGCTTACGGTTCACGTCCCGACACAGAAACATCTCCTACCGTCGTAGTAGTAGCACACCTTCTTCTTGGTCCCCCCCGCGGTGCTGAACGCCATGTTTATCTCAGCTTCTTCCCGAACTGACGCTCGAACTGAGCGGCGCGGATAGATGACGACACAGAGGGGGGGGGGGGGGGGGGGGGAGTGGGAGGAGCTAGGGAGGGGCATACGGTGACGTAGAGCGTGGCGGCCACGCCCCCTGCATAAAACCCTTATTAGTGTTTCACCAAAGATACTTATATTCTGGTTCAAAGCCAAACTGTATGCCATCTATGCTTAAAACCCATTGCTTACAGTCCATAGTTAGTCCATAGCCAAATCAATGTTAGTCAAACCATACAGTCTATGGTTCAAATTTATCTTGAAAGGTTCAAACCTATTCTGAACAGTATGTGGTACAAATGAAGGCCTATTGTATTGACATCACCTGAATAACCTGAATATTATGCTCATCTGTTCATTGGGAAAAAGACAAGCACAAATGATTCAATTGCATATAATGAAACTACCCTTTTAACAACATTACTATTTCAACCACAATAAATGTGACAGGAATGTGAAGGAACATAAAACATGTAGGAGAGTTCCCGATAATATAAATGTTCAATCAAATACAAATAAAATGATATTATTCTAATCAGCACTAGATGTCAGCATCAGCTCCTATAACGTCTCCACATTTCACTAAGCCTTTAATAGAACTACACGTTAACTTTAAACGCTAGATTCTAGACACGTGTTAACTTTACACTCTAGATTCTAGATACACACTAACCTTACTCCAGATACTAGTTCACTTTACGCTCTAGGTACTAGATACACCTTAACTTTACACTCTAGATTCTAGATACAAGTTAACTTTGCACTCTAGGTCCTAGATACGGCCCTCAGTGGATATACGTGACCTTGGTGTGAGGTCCAAGTTGAAGGTCTTCTCCTGCTTCTGCTCCTAAGTTGGTGAAAAACATAAATTCAGAGTTTGGCACGAGCAGATTTAAATGTTCTTTTATTATAACATTTTTTTTAACAACACACTTATGTTACAGAGTGAATATTTTGGAATAAACCGACAATTTCACCGTGACCCGATGAGGAATTTTAGTAGTGCCGCTTGATCTTCGCCAAGTGACTTAAAGGCCGACCACCAAACATCTGAGTACCAAAGCTGAGTACATTAAAAAGCAACAAAGTTACGAAACAAGTGTTGACTCCGATTCCAAGCTTCAGAAACTCCCGGACATGATTTTGATGTCCAAAGTTTGGCTCCTTTGTCACTTAACTTGTGGCCAATGGGCCACGCAGAGCACAACAGCAGCCGTCCATGGAAATGAATTGCAAGTGGGGGAAAAACAGAGTTTGATTGAAATAACTTTGAGTCGATGGAGTGAAACGGCAGACAGGACGCACTCAGCTCACTGTAGCCATGGAAACGGTGGTGCATGCACAAATTAATTGCTAAAACAAGAGGACGATATAAAATAAGGTTGACATTTTCAACTTACCATTTCATTGTGACTTTTCATTGGAAATTACGACTTTTTTAAAAGCTGTTAAGCATCACAACATGAATGTCAGCGACTGCTTATCTTTCAGAAAGCAGTCAAAGGTCAGAATCTCTTTCGCATTGCAGACACATTCAGTTTTTCCCAACAGTAGAAGAAGGTGGAGACCAGAACCTTTTTCACGGTTCAATAGAAGCTTTGTGTCAAACCTCCTGCCACCTTCACCCAATGTAAACAAACAAAAAAAGTCCCCCAAAGTGATTTTCCTTTAATATTTTGGTCACTCCTGCAACGACGAACCCAGTCAAAGTGCTTAACGATACATTAACGTCCGTCCATGTCACGGACAGCAGTGTTTCGCCCCCCCCCCCCAAGAGGGGTCAGGGCCAGTCGAAGGTCCGCCCTGTGATCTGGTAGAACTTCTGGTTGAAGGGGTGGAAGAAGCGCTGCAGCTTCTCCACCACGGAGGCGTCCACGGCGGGGTGCGTGCGGCCCTTGCTGCCCGCCAGGCACTTGTTGAACAGCAGGCTGAAGCGCAGGCAGTAGAAGCCGCGCGTGGTGTTGAAGTACAGGTTGGAGCGGCTGATGGCCGCCGGCAGGCGGAGGAAGCGCTCCACCAGCTGCAGCTCGGGCAGCGGGTCGCTGATCAGCCGGTCGCCGTCCACCACGTGCAGCTGCTCCGTGGGGAAGAAGTGCAGCCAGCGCTCCAGGTGGTGGCTGTAGATGCTGGTGCGCACCGCCTTGTACTTGGTGTTCACCTCGCAGGTGGCCTCGTCCACCGCCAGCTCCTCGAACTTGTGGTAGGTCTTGTTCTTGCGCTCCTTGCCCTCCAGGACCTGCGTGTAGTCGGACACGGCCCGGGTGGTGGGCTCGCGGACGATCACCAGCAGCTTGATGGACGAGTTCATCTTGAAGATGCGCTCGGGAACCTGGGAGGAGATGAGGTATCAGAGAGAACCCGAGAGGACCTAGAAGCTAAAGACCTAAAGAGGTGAGAACCTAGAAACTAAAGACCTAACGAAGTGAGGACCTAGAAACTAAAGACCTAAAGAGGTGAGAACCTAGAAACTAAAGACCTAGAGAGGACCTAGAAACTAAAGACCTAGAGAGGACCTAGAAACTAAAGACCTAGAGAGGACCTAGAAAATAAAGACCTAACGAAGTGAGGACCTAGAAACTAAAGACCTAACGAAGAGAGGACCTAGAAACTAAAGACCTAGAGAAGAGAGGACCTAGAAACTAAAGACCTAAAGAGGTGAGAACCTAGAAACTAAAGACCTTAAGACGTGAGGTTCTAGAAACAAATGACCTAAAGAAGAGAGGACCTAGAAACTAAAGACCTAGAGAAGTGAGGACCTAGAAACTAAAGACCTAGAGAGGACCTAGAAACTAAAGACCTAGAGAAGAGAGGACCTAAAAACTAGGTACCTAGAGAGGACCTAGAAACTAAAGACCTAGAGAAGAGAATACCTAGAAACTAAAGACCTAGAGAAGAGAATACCTAGAAACTAAAGACCTAGAGAAGTGAGGACCTAGAAACTAAAGACCTAGAGAGGACCTAGAAACTAAAGACCTAGAGAGGACCTAGAAACTAAAGACCTAGAGAAGACCTAGAAATTAAAGACCTAAAGAAGAGAGGACCTAGAAACTAAGTACCTAGAGAGGACCTAGAAACTAAAGACCTAGAGAAAAGAATACCTAGAAACTAAAGACCTAGAGAGGACCTAGAAACTAAAGACCTAGAGAAGTGAGGACCTAGAAACTAAAGACCTAGAGAGGACCTAGAAACTAAAGACCTAGAGAGGACCTAGAAACTAAAGACCTAGAGAAGACCTAGAAATTAAAGACCTAAAGAAGAGAGGACCTAGAAACTAAGTACCTAGAGAGGACCTAGAAACTAAAGACCTAGAGAAAAGAATACCTAGAAACTAAAGACCTAGAGAGGACCTAGAAACTAAAGACCCAGAGAGGCGAGAACCTAAAGAAGCGGGGACCTACAAAGCAAAGACCCACCTCCTCTGTGATGAAGTACGCGGGGCTCTTCTCGATGGTGATCTGGTGGGGGAAGGAGAAGGGCATCTTGCCGCGGTACCAGTCGATGCCACGGGCGTAGTTCTGGTCGTTGTCGAAGAAGTGGATCTCCTGCGAGGCCTTGACCACCGCGGGGTGCAGGTTGAGCATCTCCAGCAGGGCGCGCGTGCCCCCCTTGCGGACGCCCACGATGAGGGCGCGCGGGAGCTGCTGCACCGGCGCGCGGAGGTCCGCCTGCAGCTCCGGATCTCCGAGGTGCGCCTGCTCCGGATCTCCGAGGTGCGCCTGCTCCGGCGTGCCGGTGCCGGTGCCGTTGCCGTTGCCCTTGCGCAGCTCATGCAGCAGCAGGCCGCGCTTGAACTGCAGCGAGCGC
>NC_140289.1:775377-787877 GCF_964030765.1 Micromesistius poutassou
TTCCTCTAGCTCCAGACGGCCCTCACTAGTCTCTAAGCGGCTGTTCCTCTAGCTCCAGACGGCCCTCACTAGTCTCTAAGCGGCTGTTCCTCTAGCTCCAGACGGCCCTCACTAGTCTCTAAGTGGCTCTTCCTCTAGCTCCAGACGGCCCTCACTAGTCTCTAAGTGGCTCTTCCTCTAGCTCCAGACGGCCCTCACTAGCCTCTAAGCGGCTGTTCCTCTAGCTCCAGACGGCCCTCACTAGTCTTTGTGGCCCTGCCCGGGCGCTGGTCCCAGGAGACCAGTAGCCACTGTTCTCTGGCTAATGTCGCCTCCTTAGGGCTGCTGCGCCTGGACCCGGAGAGAGGCATGCTGCTGCCTTCCGCTCGCTCTCCTCCTCTGGTTAGACTAGGTAACCATTCAGCAACTTGGTGAAAGAAGGGCCATAGAGAACGATTTGAATGGTTTGGGACGTTGTGCTGATATCCCCTTTGTGCATGTTTACATCAGGAAAACACTGGTGTGTTTCTGACACTGCATTTATTCGGACTGGCTCTGTCAAATTAAAAAGCAGTCTACTACTAGACATTGTACTACTAGCCTACGGAGAAGTATGAGAGCTGAGTTTCAACTTGGATCTGAGGATTAGGGCGGACTTTAGGGCGGACTAAAGGACTTCACATCCCTGGACGTGTCGAGTAATGGACATTTAGCTGCTTCTAAAGTGTTCAACAGACAATGGGGGTTGACTGATTCTACTGATGGGCATTAATCATCTCAGACCGCCAGAAACGGGACTTAACTAAACAGAAAATAGGAATTAGGAGTCATTCAGAGTAATGGTGACAGCAGACAAAATTGACTACCTGGTTTTCTTTACCTGGTTAGTAGTGGTGTATAGTAGGTGTCTACCTGGTTAGTAGTGGTATGAAGTCGGTGTTTACCTGGTTAGTAGTGTTGTATAGTAGGTGTCTACCTGGTTAGTAGTGGTGCATAGTAGGTGTTTGCCTGGTTAGTAGTGGTGCATAGTAGGTGTTTGCCTGGTTAGTAGTGTTGTATAGTAGGTGTTTGCCTGGTTAGTAGTGGTGTATAGTAGGTGTACCGTGTTTGCCTGGTTAGTAGTGGTGTATAGTAGGTGTTTGCCTGGTTAGTAGTGGTGTATAGTAGGTGTTTGCCTGGTTAGTAGTGGTGTACAGCGGTAGTAGGTAGTCGGGGGTTACCTGGTCGTCACCCTCCACGGGACACGGCGGCTAACAGTCTTCATGGTCCTCAGGTCTCCACGGAGGTTCTCCCTGTGGTCCCCAAGACTCCACGGAGGTCCTCAGGTCTCCACGGAGGTCCTCCTCACGGTCCTCAGGTCTCCACGGAGGTCCTCCCTGCGGTCCGCGGGTCTTCTCCGGTTATTCACACGTCCGACGGCGCAGCGCCCGCTAACGACTCGATGACGCCGAGGTTCAAACGGAACGGCGGCGCGTGGGCGACCGGCGGGTCACCTGAACGCGCTCGAGCCAAACCAACGCAAGCCGCTCCGGTCCGCACGCGCGCTGCACTCCGGTCGAGCAGGTGAAAGCAAGTCTCCTGGAAGAACACCCCCACACCCCCGCCCCCGCCCAACCCCATCGGTGTGTACCGACCCCCGGTGTGTACCCGACCCCCGGTGTGTACCGGCTCAGCGTGAGTCGACGTCGTGTCTTCTCGGTGACTGGATGAGGGACAGAGACATGAGGAACGGAAAGATGAAGCTTTGTGGAGCTCAAGCACAGCAGCCCGCCCGTAGTGCTGCGAGTGTCTGACTTGAAGAGGGAGAGGGGTGGGGGGGATGAGAGCAGACACGCTCTCATCCTTTACGGGGCGATGTGGGGAAAAAAAAACTTTAATTCAAAGTACGTCGTGTGTGTGTGTGTGTGTGTGTGTGTGTGTGTGTGTGTGTGTGTGTGTGTGTGTGTGTGTGTTAATGGCTTGTCACTCAGTGACACACACATCTTAAAACAACTGTTATTTCTACATTATTTATCTGACGTCTGAGTTATTTATATAATATACATTTCACTACATCAGGCGGGTGCTCTGATTCTCCGGTGATCACGAGCGCCAGCAAACCGGCAGAAGGCGCGCGTTCAGCCTCACAGAAAAAACATTTGTTCAACAAGAAGGGAGAAGTCTCTTCTGCATGTCTTCATCCAAATACTATTTTTGGCCGAGTGTGTGTGTGTGTGTGTGTGTGTGTGTGTGTGTGTGTGTGTGTGTGTGTGTGGCAGATGGCAGATCTACTGTACTTTGAATTATTGAACTCATCCCAAAGCTGAATGAAGCGTTGCGTGCAGGACCACTCAACTAAGAACCACTTAACTCAGCCCACTTAACTAAGAACCACTTAACTCAGCCCACTTAACTAAGGACCACTTAACTAAGAACCACTTAACTCAGCCCACTTAACTAAGGACCAATTAACTCACACCACTTAAATAAGGAACACTAACTAAGGACCACTTAACCACCTGGTTATCCACCTGGTTACCAACCTGGTTACCATACCAACCTGGTTACCCACCTGGTTACCAGCCTGGTTACCCACCTGGTAAACAGCCTGGTTACCTACCCGGTTACCCACCTGGTAACCCGCCTGGTTAACAGCCTCGTTTCCTGCCTGGTTACCCGCCTGGTTAACAGCCTGGTTTCCCGCCCGGTTAACAGCCTGGTTTCCCGCCCGGTTAACCTGGTTACCCGCGTCATCTGCAGATCATGGATGCACATCCAGGCAGCGTTCTGCTTCCCCTGCAGTTGTTTAATGTTCTGTATTTTCAGCCCCGTGTTCGTGCTGCTCCCTCGCAGGACGCGGAGCCATCCATTATTAATCTGAGCGAGCTTTTATGTTTGAACACCGGGCTCACCGCTCCGCTAGCGCGTCTGAAAATGAGCAGTTAAGTCTTCTTATTAGAGACATACAACTGTTTTTTGTGTGCCGTCCAACGCAACAACACAACGCCAGCAAGTCTCACACCACCGAAGACAATTATGGAAACGACGCAAAAGTCGCTGTACGAGGTGGTAAGAAATAAAAAAAAAACATCAACCAAAAACACGGTCATAAATTCACTAAGAGATATCATATCCAGTGCTTGGACATTTAATGGACTACAATTACCATATGGGCCATTAGTGATATTAGAGTGAAGCTTTACTGATGCCCTGGGCCATGATTGGATCCATATTTTAACGGGGATATGTCCTCTCATTCTAACAGAGCCATTGACATTATGAATACCCGCCATCACCCAATACTACCGTGTCATATATTATCCACTTATAATATATTATATTACAAGTCTCACACGTCTCCCTGTAAAACCAACTCCTCAGCGCTGTAAATCTACCAAAATAAGATAATAATAATATAGCATCAGCGACAAATGGCTCCCTTTCTACTTCTGCTCCGCCATTAAAAAGAAAGTAATCCATTAAAGGAAGAGGTCTTTCCCGTCTCACTCGGAGAGACGGGCCATTAATCCGATTGGGGTCGCGGGTGTATTGCTGAGAGGCACTACAGCAGGCCCATGGCAGACCCCGCGCAGGGAAGCTCCCCTTGAATTTAGACGGCTGCACTGTTGTGCGGAATCTGAATTAGTGCTGCATCTCGATTGAAGAGGGCTGTCGAGAAACCGAAATCACCGCTTCGACTGTGAAGGTTCATTTTAGAACAAGTGGTCCAATTACAAAAGAGCTCTTTCCCAAACGGCCGGTGCTCGAATATACCATTCAACCAACAATAAAAGTGGGTAATAAAAACACAAAACTAGTGATGGACCTGAATACATATGCAGATGACACTGGTCTAGATGGTCTAGACTATGAGGGGCAGCTAGCTGGTTGTGTGAGCTAGCTAGAGATGGTTTGACGTCATATAATCTCTAAGCAGATAGGTATTTTATAGTTTACTTACCACCAGAATGAAGTCAAAGATTTAAAGGTAGCAACTTATCTATTAGTATTATTTACATGTAGTATATTCTGCAGTAGTAGTCTTTACTTGTAGTCTCTTCTCTAGTAGTAGTCTTTACTTGTAGCCTATTCTCTAATAGTAGTCTTTACTTGTAGTCTCTTCTCTAGTAGTAGTATTTACTTGTAGCCTATTCTCTAGTAGTAGTCTTTACTTGTAGCCTATTCTCTAGTAGTAGTCTTTACTTGTAGTCTCTTCTCTAGTAGTAGTATTTACTTGTAGCCTATTCTCTAGTAGTAGTCTTTACTTGTAGCCTATTCTCTAGTAGTAGTCTTTACTTGTAATCTCTTCTCTATTAGTAGTCTTTACTTGTAGCCTATTCTCTAGTAGTAGACTTTACTTGTAGTCTCTTCTCTATTAGTAGTAGTCTTTATTCTCCAGTCTATTCAAAGCGATTGACAAGCACATCAAACTAAGACAAAAATACTTGTTAAAACTGATTTGATCAATACAAGCAAATTCTGCGCATGAACCACAGTGGACAGGTGCACCGGCGAGCAGAGCAGAGCAGAGGTTTGGTCGGGCCGTTGGTATACCACGGGACGGCCAGGGTGTAAATATTACCGCCGTCACCGACAGCATCTGGCACCTCTGTCAGAGCATTGATCCCCGTACGTGACATCACTTCCCCCGACCACCCGGGCTCACCTCAATCACACCGGGAGGCACCTCTCTCTCTCATTACCTGTCAGCCTCTCTCTGTGGCCCTCTCTCTCTCATTACCTGTCAGCCTCTCTCTGTGGCCCTCTCTCTCTCATTACCTGTCAGCCTCTCTCTGTCGCCCTCTCTCTCTCATTACCTGTCAGCCTCTCTCTGTCGCCCTCTCTCTCTCATTACCGGTGAGCCTCTCTCTGTCGCCCTCTCTCTCCCATTACCGGTGAGCCTCTCTCTGTCGCCCTCTCTCTCCCATTACCGGTGAGCCTCTCTCTGTCGCCCTCTCTCTCCCATTACTGGTGAGCCTATCTCTGTGGCCCTCTCTCTCTCATTACCGGTGAGCCTCTCTCTGACTCCCTCTCTCTCTCATTACCTGTCAGGCTCTCTCTGTCGCACTCGCTCTCCCATTACCTGTCAGGCTCTCTCTCTGTCGCCCTCTCTCTCTTCCTATCAGCCTTTATCTGTCCCCCTATCTATCAGCCTCTCACACTCTCCCTCGCCCCAAACATCTACAGAGTTCAGACTCTCTCCCCTGGAATTCATCCCGACCACACATTCACACACACACACACACACACACACACACACACACACACACACACACTGTGTCCTGGTGCTGATTCCCAGCCAAAAGGTACTAGGTTTGATCCCCATGTCTGCAGTCTACCTGTAACCTCTAGAGCAGATGACCCCTGACCCCTTACCTGCCGCTGATGACCTGACTCTGTGTTCACATGAAGTCACTTTGGATAAGACACAAATTAACTCTCTAATGGAAAGAGTTCTTAGCCGGTTCTCGTGTCTCTGGGAGCTCTGGGATCCTGGCTCTTACCCAGGCTAACATGTTCCTGATGTCAGAAGACCAGCTGGTAGAAAGTAGTCAGGTACTTAACAGTCAAGTGTACATTTGGCTCCGTCTCCATGAGCACGTCTACGATGGGGCACATCCAGAAAAGGAGAGGGAGAAATGAAAACGAGGAAAATGGTTGAATGTTGAGCAGGCAAAACAGGTGAGCAGGTGGAGTTCAGAAAGCAGGAAGCAGGCTGGGGCCCTCGCTGGAGGTCCTGGAGGACGGGGGCCCTCACTGGGGACCCTGGAGGACGGGGGCCCTCACTGGGGGCTCTGGAGGACGGGGGCCCTCACTGGAGGCTCTGGAGGACGGGGGCCCTCACTGGGGACCCTGGAGGACGGGGGCCCTCACTGGGGGCTCTGGAGGACGGGGGCCCTCACTGGAGGCTCTGGAGGACGGGGCCCTCACTGGGGACCCTGGAGGCCGGGGGCCCTCACTGGAGGCTCTGGAGGACGGGGGCCCTCACTGGAGGCTCCGGAGGACGGGGCCCTCACACCCGCCCCCGCCCCTGCACCCCCACCCGCCCCCGTTACATAACCCGTCTCCAGGACTCCCCGACGGCGTGGCGACGGCTGCGCCCCCGCGGTGGATTAGTCGACACGTTTGATGTCTGATTCTCTCTTCACGCACAATTTAGACGGATCAGTCGTGTTGTAAACAGAACAACGACGGGGCGGGGAGAGAGGGGGGGGGCTCTGTGGAGGGGGGAGGGGGGGGGGGGGGGGAGGAGAGGGGGCGTTCTGTGGAGGGGGGAGGAGGGGGGGGGGGGGGAGAGAGGGGGCGCTCTGTGGAGGGGGGAGGGGGGGGGGGGGGGGGGAGGAGAGGGGGCGTTCTGTGGAGGGGGGGGGGGGGTGGAGAGGGGGGGGAGAGGTGGGGCTCTGTGGAGGGGGAACGGGGGGGGGGGGGAGGGGGGGGACGGACTCAAATCAGATTAGGAGGTTCTGTACGAGCGCATCAGATCATCACGGTTTCATCTCTCCTCGGAGATAGCTCTCCTCACAAGTCCGCCTCCCGTCGCCGCGGGAGACAGGATAGCAGATGAGGCGGCATGCGTCGCTACCGACGTCGATGCTCTTGATCACGCGAAGCCGCAGGAGGCTCACGCTTTAATTGTTCAAACAGTGTTGTGAAGAAGGTGCTTTGCCACCAGTTCTTTATTTAGATGCAGAGCTCTTCTTTGAAATGTTGGTGTTTCACTCTCATGGCGTATTGCTGAGCGGGAACTACTGTCAAATAACACGACCATAAAGAGTGCTCTGCTGCATGAAGAAAACATCTGATATATCATCAAAATATCATCATTGATTTTAAGTTGTCCCGGGAAACCACTACTAAATTAATCACTGCAAAAATATACTGTAATGTTTCAAAACAAGTTTGACAGACAGATTTATATCTGCATACATCCATCCACCATCCTGCTGCATGTTTGAATATCATCAGATCTCTCTCTCTCTCTCTCTCTCTCTCTCGCTCTCTCTCTCTCTCTCTCCATCCTGATCCTGCCCCCCGGAGGGCCCCCAAGAGACCCTACACACACACACACACACACACACACACACACACACATACACGTACACACAAACGCACACGCACACAGGTGAGCTCATTATCCTCCCTCGGTCATTCTCCTCACGTGCCTGGAGATAGATACAGGATCATAATTGGTCCAGAGTAGACAACCAATCACGGCAGGAAAGGCCGTGGAGTGGAAGCCTGGTCATTGGTTAATCCTGTGCTGATGTTCGGAGTTCTTCATGGAGGGAAGTTACCTGGGCTCGTTCACAGGGGGGAAAGTGTGGAGCAAATGGAGGTTCAAATGGTTCTCATTACCTTACCTTTCTGTTATCTGACTTGTGTTACACATGACTTGTGGAATGCGCAGAGCTCAAAGGAAACCAGAGGCCTCCTGGTTCTCCCCCTGAGTCCGGGCTGAACCGGTGCTGGGTGTGGCCCCGATCTCCTCCGTTAACATCTTGACTCTTATTGTAAAGCCTTGTTATTTTAACGTCTTGGTCTTGATGTGTCGTTCCCTTGTGAAGCACTTTACTCTTAGTGTAGTAGTCACGTTTGAATACGGATGAAGTGATGAAAGGGAACCTGGTCTGGCCGCAGGAGGAAGTTCAGTAGTTAACAGCACGTTTGGTCGTGATCACGAGATGTTTGCGCTGAGGTGTCACTTTGATTGATGAACGTCCCGGCGGTGTTAATACGTTTTTGGGGGCTGGTGATGGGGGGGGGGGGGGGGGGGGGGGGGGGGTATGAAAGGATCCGGGGTCTTCCGACGGGGGATTTCAGTCCAACGACTTTAATAACATGCATGGATGGAGAGGATGCTCTTCACTAAAGAAACAAATTGTTCTCTTCTGTTCTGCCCACCTCCCCCCCCTCTAGCTCTCTGTGTCCCTCTCTCTCTCTCTCTCTGCCTTATTCTCTCTCTTGTGTTCTACCTCTCTCTACCTCTCTCTCTCTCCCTCTCTCCCTCTCTCCACTAATAGTAGGAAATCAATGGCCAATCGCTGTGTTTTATGCCTTCTTCAAAATCCTGCTCTGAAAGTCAGTGGCACTTCAACAGTGTCCGTCTTGACTCCCGGCCCCCCCGCCTCTCCATGAAGGATGAGGCTCAGTGAGTGTTGAGATCTCCCCCCCCCCCAGAGTCAGATCAAGGGGCCGGCTGAAATTAATTTCCTCTTCACTTAGAGCGAACATTACCCTGATTAATTCTGATGGAGGGAGAGTGAGGAGATGATGGGCGGGGGGAGGGGGGGGGGGGGTAAACAAGGGTGGAATTACACCCCTCCTCCTCTCCCCCCCTGTTCTGGAGGGGGGGGGCCACCCCCGCACACTGGATAAAATACAGAGCAGGATGAAACTCAATCCATCTATTGGCCATCAGCTCAGACCCCCTGCGCTGGTCCCCTGCTGGTCCCCCAGACCCCCTGGTCCCGCAGACCCTCTGGTCCCCCAGACCCCCTGCTGGTCCCCCAGACCCCCTGCTGGTCCCCTCTGGTCCCGCAGACCCTCTGGTCCCCCAGACCCCCTGCTGGTCCCCCAGACCCCCTGCTGGTCCCCCAGACCCCCTGCTGGTCCCCTCTGGTCCCCTGCTGGTCCCCCAGACCCCCTGCTGGTCCTCCAGACCCCCTGGTCCCCTGCTGGTCCCCCAGACCCTCTGGTCCCCCAGACCCCCTGCTGGTCCCCCAGACCCCCTGCTGGTCCCCCAGACCCCCTGCTGGTCCCCCAGACCCCCTGCTGGTCCCCTCTGGTCCCCTGCTGGTCCCCCAGACCCCCTGCTGGTCCTCCAGACCCCCTGGTCCCCTGCTGGTCCCCCAGACCCTCTGGTCCCCCAGACCCCCTGCTGGTCCCCCAGACCCCCTGCTGGTCCCCTCTGGTCCCCTGCTGGTCCCCCAGACCCCCTGCTGGTCCCCCAGACCCCCTGCTGGTCCCCTCTGGTCCCCTGCTGGTCCCCCAGACCCCCCTGGTCACTCCGTAAAGTGCTGTACGTAGATATGGAGAGCCCTCTCCGTCGACAGAGAGCCTGTCGGAGACCCTCTCCGTGGCTCTACGTGTGCATCCAATATTTGTTAACTATCCGTCGAGGCAACAGAGACGGACGGAGACGGCAAGGGCTGTGACTGCTCCTCTAACAAAATCATTTGATATGAATAATGAATAATTTGAATTTGAATTATTTGACTTACATGACCTTATTTACTTTGGACATTGTTTACTTTGCACATTAAGGACTAATAAAACACCAAATAAGATTTGAAAAGCTTTGGAAGTTTATGTTCAACACTATTTATGTGGCGTCTGCATATAAGATCGATCGGGCAGCGATATGCATTGCGTATCACCTCTCATAACCCTAACACCTCTCATAATGAGGGGTTAGGGGGAACCAAAACAGTATCATTATCACTGGAAGCCACGTTGGATAAGTCTGCTAGATGACTAAATAGTAATAGATAGCGTCGATCTTTGTTGGTAAGAATAGCAGCTAGTGTTAGCTTGTACCCTGCTGCTTTAAAGTTTTCTATCTTTGCAACTGTTAGAGTTGAAATCGTTTCTTTCCAGTGGGGGTGTGGATAGTGTTCCTTAATTGCTTAATTAAAATCATTGTTAGCGTAGAGAGGCGGGTAGCCAGGCGGTAAAGCTCCCACACATTAGAGGGTGTCTCCCATGAGCCTCCATTAAAGCTGGGACAGAACCAGCTAGAGGTCACAGGTTCTAAACTGGGGACCAGAAATGTTTTATCTGTGTTCACGTTGTAAGTATGTTTCCCCTTCCCTACAGCGTTCCTCTGACTGTGGACAGGCTGCTGATGCCCTGGTTCAACGGCTGCTGCCGAAACAACGCCTCCAATTCGCTGGACCGCAGGGTCACAGGGTCACAGGGCCCCAGGGTCAAGCCGTCCTGGTGGCTGACAGCCTGTTCCAAACAGCCGTCCTGGTGGCTGACAGCCTGTTCCAAACAGCCGTCCTGGTGGCTGACAGCCTGTTCCAAACAGCCGTCCTGGTGGCTGACAGCCTGTTCCAAACAGCCGTCCTGGTGGCTGACAGCCTGTGGCTGACAGCCTGTTTCAACCTGCTGATGTGGATCGTTTTACGGTAATGTCTCGTAAATCACTGATGTGAAATTCCAAGCGATCCGTCACGTTGGTTTAATGGGGGACGCTGTTAGCGTTGTATCGAGGTGTCCTAACACAGATTGATACCGTTCACTCCCATTCGGCGGATGGATGGCGCGGCTTTTAATTCATTACGCCACATCAGCGCTCAAAGGGCAGAACGAATGTCGACGAGTCGTCGCAGACAAGTGCCTATTTGAGCCATATTTCAAGAGAGCCCAGTTAACGTCAGCTCCGCCCATATAAGAAGCGCGTGAGCGTGACAGAGCAGAGCCCCGCCGGACGCCTGTAGTGTGGTGTGTTTTGGTGTGTCGATCGGTCAAAGTCACAACTCTTCTGTCCTGGCACCACAGTGGAGGAGCGAGCTCCCTGCCGACTGCCGGGACCGCCGGGAGTCGCTCACCAGCTTCAGCAAGAGAGACTCAAGGCTCGCCTGTTCAGAGTTCACCTGAACTCTGAACAGCCTCCCCCTCCCACCGCTCCTACCTACTGTAGGTTGTACGTCCTGGCACTTAGTGTACGCACTTATTGTACGTCGTACTTAGTCATAGTACTTAGTTGTGTAGCATCCTAGCTATCTGTGTTGTGTACGGGGAATGGGTTAACCTAGTGATTGTTAGTGCTTGGCACTTTCTTTCGTTCTATGAACATCCCTACTGTACCGACTGTAGACATATTGTTGATTCTCTTTCTTCTGACAAATGTACTTTTTGTAAGTCGCTTTGGATAAAAGCGTCTGCTAAACGCCATCAATGTTAATGTAACTGTATTGGAGAGGAGAGAGCAACATCCTGACGTGAGGGAGGAGGTTGGCGTGGTGTTCAGACAACGCACCGCTAGAACGAACCGTCTGCAGGAGAGCGGCCGGCGCTGCTGGTTGGAGGCACGAGGCCTCAGGACTGGAGTCTCTACTACATGGAGGGGAAGAACCATGAAGAACCAACACACATCCAGTCCAGTTCAACAGGTATGGGGCAGAGTAGGGCTGGCAGGGTGAGGGGTTTGCCCCTAACAGCCTGATTAATTAATCATCTGTATTTCAAAAAAAATATTTATTTATTATTTATTTGGATAAAAGCTTTGGATAAAAGCTTCGGGCAAAAGGCAGCGAACAGAGCCCGAGGCGGGTGTATATTTGAGTGGCTGCGTTGTCCAGGGCTTACAGACGATCTGAGACCCATCTGTCGGTCGGCTGAAGGTTGGCGGAGGGGAGCCGCTATGCACGAGTCGTTTTGAAGCGTGGCGTTTAGCGGCGTTGGTGTAGGGGCTCAGAGACAGGCAGGCGGGCTCAGACTGGGAGGCGCACGGCGGGGGGGCAGCGGACCGTGACAGTCAAGGAGAGCCACCTTGTTTACTGAAGCGGAGGGAAGCGTCAGCCTAGCTCGGGTTAGACAGCTAGCTCCGCCGTGCTCACGTTCACAGTCACAGTCACAGGCGACGTCAGTCCTGATGCTACTTAGTGACTTAAGTCATTTAGAAGGGTTAGACGGTGATTTCAGCCAAATGTCATTAAGGAGCAGGTAGGGGTTAGACAGTGATTTCAGCTACAGTTCATTAAGGAGCAGGTAGGGGTTAGACAGTGAATCCAGGAGGATTAGGGATGCCTGCAGCCTTACGGATGAGGTTGTGTGTGAGAAGGCTCCGGGCTAGCTGCCTCTTTTCAGATGATAAGGGGTTTCTAAATTCTATGGGGCCTTTTTCCACCTTGCTAAGCATTATATGATATTCCTGCAGGTTTTATATTTAAATGTGCTTTTTAAACATTTTGTTCTCAGTAAGGTCTGCAGGCCTAGTTATTTATATCTATAAAGGCCTATTTTCAGAGAAAGTGAATTCTATCTCATATGGTTTGAGAATGTCTTATTCCAAAAAGCGGGGAGACAGATTACTGAGCTAAAGACAGACAAGCCTTTGGTTCAATAACTTACCTGAGCTAGAGACAGTCAGTCACCTCACCTGAGCTAGAGACAGTCAGTCACCTCACCTGAGCTACAGACAGTCAGTCACCTCACCTGAGCTAGAGACAGTCAGTCACCTCACCTGAGCTACAGACAGTCAGTCACCTCACCTGAGCTACAGACAGTCAGTCACCTCACCTGAGCTAGAGACAGTCAGTCACCTCACCTGAGCTAGAGACAGTCAGTCACCTCACCTGAGCTAGAGACAGTCAGTCACCTCACCTGAAGGCAGGCGAGACGGAGCCCAACGGGTGAACTCTCCAACATGGCCCACCACGGTCCCGTCTCTTCTCCTCCGACGACTCAAGGGCAGCGATGCTACAGCGTCATCCCCGCTAGCTTAGCCCTGGTGCGGCGCACCACCCACTTAAGGAGAAACCAATCTATTCCACTCGACCTTTCACCCCAACACTTCAATTTGACGGCGTTGTAAA
>NC_140289.1:790377-850375 GCF_964030765.1 Micromesistius poutassou
CCCCTAACCTTAGGAGCCCTAACCTTAGGAGCCCTAACCTTAGGGCCCCTAAGGTCAGGGCCCCTGACCTGAGGGCCCCTGACCTGAGGGGGGCAGCTGGGGGCAGCTGGGTCAAAGCTGCGGTGGCAGCCGTGCATGCGAGGCGTTATTCTACCTCTGCTGTAGCGCCGACTCCGCTCTTCTGGATCCACTGACGCTATCAAACCGATTGACGTTTACAATATTTGCTCTGCTCAGCGGAATCCCCACAGTGGAAGGGTGGGGGCGTCGGGGGGGGGGGGGGGGGGGGTTGGGGGGGGGTGAGGGCGTCAGGGGGCGTGGCAGAGGGGGGGGGGTGAGGGGCGGGGCGGTCGGGGGGGGGATGGTGTTTATATGTTTCCTCCAGTCCCCCTGCTCACCCCTCGCAGGGAGCCACGCACATCCCCCTTATCGCTGCTCGGAGTGTAGAAAACACCGTCAGACAACAGACAACGCCCCCCCCCCCCCCCCCCCCCCCCCCGGCCCTAACCTTTAAGACAGGGTTAGGGTCAGTGGCGGATTTAGGTACGGGCGATACGGCCGCCCGGGGCGGCATTACAGGGGGGGGGCGGCACGAGCACACAAAAAAAAAAAGATCAGCGCATTTTCTATTAATCATCATACCCCCCCCCAAACAATTCCGCCAGACCCCAATCGCTCCCCCCGTCAACAATTACGCCAGACCCAATCGCCCCCCCCCCCCAGGTCAACAACTTTCCGGGGGGGGGCGCACGGAGGGGGTGTCCCCCGGGGCGCAATTCAATGTAGAACCGCTACTGGTTAGGGTCAGGGTTTAGCTAACCCTCCCAGCACCATGACAGGGTTAGGGTCAGGAGGTGGAGGAAGAGATGGAGGAGGAGGAGAAGAATAAGGAGGGGGAGGATGAGGAGGAGGAGGAGGAGGAGGAAGAGGAGAATACGTTGCAGGCGGTAACGACAGCCGCTTTCATCTCCAAAAGCTGTGAGATGAGAATGTCAGTGAAAACAGAGCGCTGCGAAATTAATCCCACCAAGAAAGATTAGCTTTAGCGCTGTAAGTGAAGCTATCAGCTCGCTCGGACAGACAGGTTGGCAGGCAGGGGATAGGAAACAAGTGGAGTGAAGTATTTTATTCTTATTTTTATTCTATTTGTCACCTTATCTTTAATATTTTTTCAAGCACTGCCACTTTAATTTCACTGCATTTCTTGTCTTTGTATGTTTCGTGTGAGTTGAAGGTTCTGAAGTTTAAAAATAAAACAGAAAAAGCACCAGTGTTGTGACAGTCTACGCACAAACGTTTTGTTCCCTGAAGACGTGGTCCCAGGTGGCTAGGCTAGCAGGCTAGCTGCGCGCTAGGCTGTCAGGCCTGTGATCGCTAGGCAGCACTGCCGGCAGAAGCTTGAGGCTGCTGTCATCCTCATGGGTTTTTAACGTCGGTTTTGTGACTGGAATAACTAAACAACTCACTGACATGAGTTATCAGATAGATCAGAGCGATATATCACCAACAAACAGCACACACGCTCACAAGTGAGATATGTATACTTGATAGTTTGCCTCCATCAATGGAAATGATCCAACTCTGAGTCATCTCTATGCCCTATGGGTCTAAAATGTCCAACAAGTGGCCTTTACTCAACAGTTTGTGTGATTTGGGCTAGTGATATAGAAACTAAATGACCCATACTGCCCTAATTAGTTAATAACTCAGTAGCCAATAGCTAGCAGACCTAGCTCCCATCGAGGTGATGGAGCGGGTGATGGAGCAGGTGATGGGCTACGGCGGGGGCAGCCCATTGCTTTAGGAGACGTCTTTAAACACACGCCGCCGTTAAACCAGTCGCTCCACCCGAAGGCCTCGTTTGTTCATTCGTGTTCATTCATCATCATCATTTGTCATTATAATCAGTAATCCGATGATTTAGCAGTAAAAGGGAAGAGAAAGAATACATCGACTGATTGCGGATACCTGACATTTAGTTAATGGAAATTCATCCCATTTAATGTATTATGCAGGTAATGTAAATTTAAGGCTTGATTAATTCATGAATCACGAAAAGACAGAAAAGAAAAAAAAAGAAATCAGCAGTGGCCTAAAGTGAAGCCTCTCACTCATATGAACTATTCACAAGAAGTCTGTCCACTCAATAGGGTTAGCATGACCTATTGATGGTGCTACGACCTGACGATGCGCTAGCGTAGCGCCGTACCGTAGTGGAGCCCCCCCCCCCCCCCTCCCCCAGTCTGGACGTTTAGATGCAGGAAGAGGAAGTTAAGAACCAGAGAGAAAACAATACGACTCCAGCAGCCTCTATGCGTTGCCGCGGTAACCTTCACACAATACTTATGGGGGTAATCTCCGTGGCAACCCAAGAGGAACGCAGAGACAGTGGAGCAATGCGTTCTATTTTAGAGGCGGGCGGGCGGGCGAGGGGGGTAGGATGGAGTGAACCGGGAGAGAGCGAGAGAGCGAGGGAGACAGAGACAGAGAGAGAGAGAGGCTGTGGTCCTTGTGTTTGTTTATGCCAGAGACACCGGGCCGCGGCTTCACCGGGGAGCAGATCCCCAACCGGCCCCATCCATCACCTGCTACTGGTCTGCCTCAGCCTGAACAGATCCATCCCACCGCCACGCACACGCACGCGCGCACAAACGCACGCACGCACACACGCACGCACACGCACACAGGCAGGTGAGGCTGTTTAGCGTCTGATTTAAGACCGGAGTCAGGCCCTCATCTCTTTAACCTCCATCACAGTCACAGGCTTCAAGGGCTTTACACACCGGCCAGACCTACAGACACACACACCGCCCAGACCTACAGACACACACACCGCCCAGACCTACAGACACACACACCGCCCAGACCTACAGACACACACACCGGCCAGACCTACAGACACACAGACCTCCAGACACACAGACCTACAGACACACAGACAGACACACACCACCCAGACCTACAGACACACAGACCCACAGACACACACACAGACCTACAGACACACAGACCCACAGACCCACAGACACACAGACCCACAGACACACAGACCCACAGACACACAGACCCGGACCAGAACACGGCCCCCTCCGTCTGTGATGAACCAGGCGGTGGACTCATTTACATTGAGGGGATCTCCCATTCATTCCCACATTCACACACCGAGGGCCGAGTCGACCACGCAGGGCGACAGCCGGCAGGTCAGGAGCGGTCGGGGCGAGGGACACCTACACACTCGCGCTAGGAGGAGCCGACCAGGATCCAACCAGCAACCTTCCGGTGACCAGCCGACCCGCTCTGCCCCGGCCGCCACATGCCGCCCCGGGGATGTGTTGTTTGGCCGGGCTGTCAGGTGAGGTTCTCCTCTCTGACGCCGGTTCCCAATCCCGTGGATCCAGACCTCCCCCTGGGGGCCGCTGGCCGCTGGCCGGTGGGTTCCTCTGGTGTCAGAGCGCGGCCGGGGTCTGCTATGGTAATGAGCACCGTGCGGTCGCTCCCTCGTCTGCTTGAGTGACAGCGAGCCGCTAAAGGACAAGCACAGCGAATACTGATATTTTTCTTCTGAAAAAACAAAAACAACAAACAGAAAACAAACAATCGCCTTGGCGACGTGCGGTGGAGCAGGGAGGCGACCGTGACCTTTTTCCACCGCGTCTTCTAATTTGGTCTGACGGTCAGGCGATTGGATGACGGACGCCCTGTGCGTCGATTCACCCACTGTGTCTCCGACTGCCTGCTTCTTTTCATGACGCTCAGCAGCGCTCCGAAACGTTTTCCATCGCCGCGCCGCCGCCGCTGCGGATCAACGATTAGAGGCGTGGCCCAGCTCTGACAGCCCCGCCCTCAAGAGGGGTTCGGCTGTCATCGAGCGAGGGTGAGAGTGTTCTGCCGCCTGGCCTTATTACCGTTGATGTTGCTAGGCACCGGGTGTGTTGCTAGGTTCCAAGGTGTGTTGCTAGGCACCGGGTGTGTTGCACGGTTCCAAGGTGTGTTGCTAGGCACCGGGTGTGTTGCTAGGTTCCAAGGTGTGTTGCTAGGCACCGGGTGTGTTGCACGGTTCCAAGGTGTGTTGCTAGGCACCGGGTGTGTTGCTAGGTCACTGTATGACACGGTGTTGACAGATCTGGGTTTGCATGCAAGCTGGTCTCTTTGTCTGTTTGTGTGCTTGTTGCGACGGTTGTGTCACTTGTGCGACGGTGCGGTGGTGGTGTGTTGGTGCATGTGTTGTTCTGCGGGTCCTCCTCTGTATTGAGTCCCGCCCCCTTGGGACGGGGGGGGGGGGCGGGGCCTAATACTAAACAGCGAGTCCTCCTCCTGTTTTTAGCCCGACAGCAGTCCTGGTGCTCTGGGGCCGGCCATCTCCGGGCCGGCCATGAGGGGCCCTCAGAATGCAGACAGGGGCTCTGGGAGCTGTTGCCGTGGAGATGATGAGTGTGGCTGGAAGTGAAGGCCACTCACTCAGCAGCACTCCTCTACATGCAGATACACCACCAGTCCAGACCATAATATCCCAGACACACTTCTACACACCCCTAATATCACAGATACACACCCTGATATCATATTCACACCCACTCCCAAACACACGCCCTCATCACTCACACACACACACACACACACACACACACACACACCGCGTGATCTGACAGCTGAGAGACGGACATGTTCGTCACCCCGAAGCTCCAACCCGGCGAGGAGGAGGAGGAGGAGGAGATGGAGATGGAGAGGGAGAGGGAGAGGGAGGTGAAGGTCAGAGCACTCCTCCCACTCCTGCTTTAAAGTGACAGCATCACGTCCACAGGCTGCCCCGCTGCATGCTAGCAGCTGGTCTGGAACCGCTCCCTTCATTTTAGATCTCAAAGACTTCTCAGTTGCATAACTATTCTCCACCGATGCACCTATTCGCCACAGCTTCCCGTTCCCTCAGATCGGCCTCCTCTGTCCACCTCGCTGTCCCTCCCGCCCGCCTCGTCACCATGGGGAGCAGGGCTTTCAGCCGCTCTGCCCCCCATCTCTGGAACTCACTCCCAGCGGACCTCAGGAACCTGGACTCTCTCACACTCTTCAAATCAAAGCTAAAAACTCACCTATTCAGAACTGCATACCCCACTTAACCATCTACATTGTCTTTTCTTATGTTTCTTATTTCTTACTGTTTTTTATTTTTTTATTTTTATGCGTTGTACGGTGTCCCCGAGTGCCCAGAGAGAGAGGCGCCTTTAAATAAAATGTATTATTATTATTATTCTATTATTCTAAGAACTACGCCAACACTTCGAAGAAGAAATCCAGAAAAGATTCAAGGAAAGAATGAAGGAAGGTTCAAACAAGCGAAACAAATATGGAATAAAAGAAAGACAAATGAGAAGCTAGGAAGGTGGCGAAAGAGAAGACTCTAGAAAAAGGCTCAAGATAAGGGAGGGAGGGAGGGGTTTGTTGGGCCGCGCCCGTCACCTCAGATGACCGGCGCGCCGATCCGTCGGCACGCTGCTGGATATGAAGAAGTGAAGTTCTGTGTGTGATTTCTGCCCAGTGCTCTGAAGGTCAAAGTGAAGAAATGTCATGTAGCTGAGCGCTAGCTCACAGGTTGTCTTTACCTTGGCTTGGAGTAACGGCTCACGGTTTCACGCGTGTCGGTCGCTAGTGTTGTGAAACGACGTCTGAAGAACCTACAGAGGTGTTGTTCTAGTGACCAGCTAGAACCCCTCACTTCAGCGCCGTGAGGGGTTCAGTCTCCTCTTGTTGGACCGCCGCTGGCCCCGGAACGAGTCCTCCGGCCACGGAGGAACGTTTTCATCACTTCTCCACACCCCGTCAGCCCGGCGTGTGTGTGTTGTTTGTGACCTTTACTTTCACCCGAGTGACAAACGACACAAAGGTTGACGCCGCGTTCTTTTGTCGATCTACCGGCCGGGGGGATTAAGAGTGTTCTACTAGGCTGGGCTCTGAGCAATGAATCACGCGGTGAAAGGCTGCTTCTTGGTGGTCAATAAGCCAGGAGATATGACTCCGAGCCCCGGAGAGACAGCCTCGTCCTGCGCTGTCGAGAGCCTCTGAATGGAGGTTTGTAAAGAAAGGCTCTTAAAGGCGGAACAAAGCAGCGCATTAATCATTCACAAAGTCCTCCGGGATGTGTGTGTGTGTGTGTGTGTGTGTGTGTGTGTGTGTGGATTGTCGATGCATAAAAAGCAGCAGAAATAAATAGTTTCGGAGTCTTAAAGGTTGAGCAGATTAAGAGATAATACTCTGGATGAGATACACACACAAAACACACACACACACACACACATATACACACACTGCGCAAGAAGTCCAGACTAGCTCTATTCACACTGCTTTGAAAGTGGGAGCGAATCGGAGATGACCCTGTCCAGGACGGCCAGTAAGGGAGCTGGACCCGGACTGGGAGCTGGACCCGGACTGGGAGCTGGACCAGACTGGGAGTCTGGGCAGAACCGGCTCCTACACCTCCTCCACCTGCAGCTCCCCTGAGGGCCACAGAGAGGACTCTTGGCTTAAGGGCCCCCAGCTCCTCTGAGGGCCACAGAGAGGACTCTTGGCTCAAGGGCCCCCAGCTCATCTGAGGGCCACAGAGAGGACTCTTGGATTAAGGGCCCTTGGCTTAAGGGTTATTTTCCCAGCCCCTTCCCCCTTCTCCTACTAGCATGTTCAATGACTTTGACCAATGGGAGGACACTGTCACGTGATTGGCCGATAGTGAGGCCAGATGGTCTGGTTGAGTCCCAGCCAAAAGGTTCTGGGTTCAAACCCCAAGGTCCTGGTTTTCTTTAGCTTTGGCTCAAAGTGCTAATACACTAAATGGTAAATAGTAGTGATAGATAATTACTAACACACGTGTGTGTGTGTGTGTGTGTGGTTCATTTCATATGTGTATAACTGCATATGTCTGTATTTGTGTGAGTATATATTCATGTGCGTGTGTGTATATGGGTGTGTATTTATGTGGATGTGTTCCTCAACTCCCTAAATATCTCCCATTTCCCACTCTTGTCTGCTAATGAACGCCGGTAGAAGCTCGTCTAATGGAATTACACTTTAATGCCGTTTGGAGCCTTAACGGCCGCAATTAATGACCTCCTTCTGTCTGAGACCTTCCCACACACCCCTCCCCTGATCGCTATAAACCCGGTAATGGCCTGCTCCCCGGACACACCTCCTGTTCTCCCCCGCCCCTCAAGATGCCCGCTAACCAGTCGCTAACCAGTCGCTAACCAATCGCTAACCAATCGCTAACCAGTCGCTAACCAGTCACTAACCAGGCGCTCAGACCACCAGTGCAGCCCTGAGGGGTCTGAGGGACGCTGAGGGCTCTGGAGGCTCTGAGGGGCTCTACAGGGCCCTGAGGGGCTCTATAGGGCCCTGAGGGGTTCTGGGGGCTCTGAGTTTAGAAGCTGTGGAGGTTTTGAGGTCGACGCTGACGAGGGTTTCAGTTTGATCCATCAGCTGATCTTCTAAAGCTCTTCCTGAAGCCAACGTATTCATATATAACATGTTCACTCATTTACACACTTATATAATGTTTGATACTTGACATGCTGTGTCCTGCACTTGGTGCCAAATCCTCCATCTGGGATCGATGAAGTCTATCTTTCATCATCTGTGGACATTTGTTTCGAATCGTTCCGTCGAGACCATCAAGCCCTTGACTGAAGCCTTCCAGACAGCTGTAATCTATACTACAGTGTATTGATCGATTCTGGTTTCACTTTCTATTGATGGCAACGCCTTCAGGCCGGCGTCTCACTGGACTAGAGGTCACCAGCTCCTGGTTGGTTCTCATGATAGATGTAGCACCAAAAGGTTGGCAGAAAAGCTTTAAAAGTGGGCACCAAAACTGCCAATGAATCTCTGAAATGATCGAAGGACCTTGCTCTGTGATTGAGCGTTTCCCGCTCTTCCATGAACCGACCTGCCAACTGGATCCCTCCCTAATGGTATGGCACGCGGCCCAGCATGTTGGGCCTGCTCAATAGAGGCAACATATCCACGCATGAACCAACCATATCCCTCACGATGACGTCATGTATGTGTACAGAAAAGAGCCACGGATACACGCTACATAAAACAAGCATCATGATGTGTCATACCAGCAGATGATCTCAAAGTTTGTGACCATTTTACTTTTGGACCCCCCCCCCCCCCCACCCCCCCAAACGCAACACAGCCGCCCTATTCTACCGTTTTCCCTTCCATTCCCCTGCGCTCTGTTTCCTGCCCCATCTGGTGTCCCATCTAGCCTCATTAGCTCCTTGTGACCCTGCTAATATGCTAACCCCGAGGCCCTGTCGTCTGTACAGATCATTAGCCTCCTGCTATCCTGAAGCTACGCATCAAAACAACTCTGTCTCTATCCTTGAGGAAGGCCAGACAAAGGAACCGTCAGGTTCAGCAAATGTGTCCTTACGCTACAGGACTAGTAGCCTCGCTATCGGGAGGAGTTATTTTGTTGCTATATTAAGCTGGCTGTGAAGCTATCTAACATTGAAGAGTGGGAAAGCCATCAGAGCTCATACAGCTTCCCATGGCTTCATCTCAGCTGCTCCATGTTGATTTGACCTCTATAGCTATGTTGATTTGACCTCTATATCTATGTTGATTTGACCTCTATAGCTATGTTGATTTGACCTCTATATCTATGTTGATTTGACCTCTATATCGATGATGATTTGACCTCTATATCTATGTTGATTCAACCTCTATATCTATGTTGATTTGACCTCTATATCTATGTTGATTTGACCTCTATAGCTATGTTGATTTGACCTCTATATCTATGTTGATTTGACCTCTATATCTATGTTGATTTGACCTCTATAGCTATGTTGATTTGACCTCTATAACTATGTTGATTTGACCTCTATATAATGATGATTTGACCTCTATAGCTATGTTGATTTGACCTCTATATCTATGATGATTTGACCTCTATACCTAGGATGTCTTAGTATGGCTGTTCGTTCTGCAGCCAGACAAACACCATGTAACACCGTGTAACAGTGAAGTGAAGATTCATTACAATTCGGTTCCCCCCCCAGACACTTCTGGAGGGGGGGTTCAGAACCAATTTTATGCCTCCCTGCGCTAACCGCCTGTTCCCGGCACTAAGCCTCTTTCAACAGGAACACAATCTGGGGGTTCGTAAAGGGGGTAAACACTGAACGGTTTTAAACGGTTGTAACCAAAAATATACAAATTCATTAGAAATGGAAATCTTGCGGGGGATTAGGGAGAGAGGGTTTGTTGCCTAGATTTCCGGAATTAGATTCCGGAAAGATTTCCAATTAGCCCCAGGTCTCCATGTTGATCTGGGTCTAGAACTAACACCCTGAGTAACACTCTGTTGATCTGGGTCTAGAACTAACACCCTGGGTAACACTCTGTTGATCTGGGTCTAGAACTAACACCCTGGGTAACACTCTGTTGATCTGGGTCTAGAACTAACACCCTGGGTAACACTCTGTTGATCTGGGTCTAGAACTAACACCCTGGGTAACGCTCTGTTGATCTGGGTCTAGAACTAACACCCTGGGTAACACTCTGTTGATCTGGGTCTAGAACTAACACCCTGGGTAACGCTCTGTTGATCTGGGTCTAGAACTAACACCCTGGGTAACACTCTGTTGATCTGGGTCTAGAACTAACACCCTGGGTAACGCTCTGTTGATCTGGGTCTAGAACTAACACCCTGGGTAACGCTCTGTTGATCTGGGTCTAGAACTAACACCCTGGGTAACACTCTGTTGATCTGGGTCTAGAACTAACACCCTGGGTAACGCTCTGTTGATCTGGGTCTAGAACTAACACCCTGGGTAACACTCTGTTGATCTGGGTCTAGAACTAACACCCTGGGTAACACTCTGTTGATCTGGGTCTAGAACTAACACCCTGGGTAACGCTCTGTTGATCTGGGTCTAGAACTAACACCCTGGGTAACACTCTGTTGATCTGGGTCTAGAACTAACACCCTGGGTAACACTCTGTTGATCTGGGTCTAGAACTAACACCCTGGGTAACACTCTGTTGATCTGGGTCTAGAACTAACACCCTGGGTAACGCTCTGTTGATCTGGGTCTAGAACTAACACCCTGGGTAACACTCTGTTGATCTGGGTCTAGAACTAACACCCTGGGTAACACTCTGTTGATCTGGGTCTAGAACTAACACCCTGGGTAACACTCTGTTGATCTGGGTCTAGAACTAACACCCTGGGTAACGCTCTGTTCACTCACTTTTCACCAACGCCACCGCATTTCATTAACACAGCAGGACTAGACCTCATGACGGGATTGAATCAGCATGCAGTGTTTGACAGTCTTATGCGCGAGTGTACCTGGTCCAGATAAGGTCCTGACCCCCCCCTTCCAGAACCCTACATGGACCTCTTAGCAGGGTTCTGTTGGGGTAGGACCCACCAAAAACATGTGTGCTTGTACTCTTGTACTCCGATTCTGATTCTGCTCCCTCTAGGACGTCTGCACGTGGCTGGTCAACGCCCTCGGCCTGCTTACCTGTCTGTCTGTCAGGCAGGCTGACTCTGTATGACTGCATGCCGGTCTTTCTTCCTAATCTGTCTGTTGATCTGCAATCAATCAAATAAGAAAAGAGACAGAATGGTCATTCATAATCAAATAACGAGACAATAATACGTATATATAAATCCATACAAAAACACAGTAGTAGTACTTAAGTACAATGGAGCCATCCACTTTAATACTGGCTTCTTTAAAATATACATTAAACACAAAATTAACTTGACAACGCACACAATGTCTTCCAGTGCTGGAGGACATTTAACATAGAGATGACACTAATACGTTTACTGTGCAGCACCTGCAGAGCCAATGCCCGACCGCCAGCTAAACACGGTCCAGCTAATGAAAAAGAATCGGATTCCACTAATTAAAAACAGCAGAATTCATTACAAGGGGGGGGGAATCTCTTAACCCTAGTTCCTGCCGCAGCACGGACCACAGACAGAAGACTCGTCCTACTGAGTGTCCTACAGGCAGTTCTCTAACCAGTCTAACACTTCCTCTGAGCTGCCGCCGGCCAATCATCAGCGTCAGACTCCCCCCCCCCCCCCCCGCTGGAGATCACATCAATCATCCTCCGCCGAGCGACAAGAGCTGAGATAGAGACAAGGAGGAGGAGGAGGAGGAGGAGGGGATGGAGGGAGGGAGGGGACGGAGGGGACACCAGGAGGAGACCAGGGACAGGAGGAGGAGACCAGGGACATGAGGAGGAGGAGACCAGGGACATGAGGAGGAGACCAGGGACATGAGGAGGAGACCAGGGACATGAGGAGGAGGAGACCAGGGACATGAGGAGGAGGAGACCAGGGACATGAAGAGGAGACCAGGGACATGAGGAGGAGGAGACCAGGGACATGAGGAGGAGACCAGGGACATGAGGAGGAGGAGACCAGGGACATGAGGAGGAGACCAGGGACATGAGGAGGAGGAGACCAGGGACATGAGGAGGAGACCAGGGACATGAGGAGGAGACCAGGGACATGAAGAGGAGACCAGGGACATGAGGAGGAGGAGACCAGGGACATGAGGAGGAGACCAGGGACATGAGGAGGAGACCAGGGACATGAGGAGGAGACCAGGGACATGAGGAGGAGACCAGGGACATGAGGAGGAGACCAGGGACATGAGGAGGAGGAGACCAGGGACATGAGGATGAGACCAGGGACATGAGGAGGAGGAGACCAGGGACATGAGGAGGAGGAGACCAGGGACATGAAGAGGAGACCAGGGACATGAGGAGGAGGAGACCAGGGACATGAGGAGGAGGAGACCAGGGACATGAGGAGGAGGAGACCAGGGACATGAGGAGGAGGAGACCAGGGACACCAGGAGGAGACCAGGGACATGAGGAGGAGGAGACCAGGGACATGAGGAGGAGGAGGAGACCAGGGACATGAGGAGGAGACCAGGGACATGAGGAGGAGGAGACCAGGGACATGAGGAGGAGACCAGGGACATGAGGAGGAGACCAGGGACATGAGGAGGAGGAGACCAGGGACATGAGGAGGAGGAGACCAGGGACATGAGGAGGAGACCAGGGACATGAGGAGGAGACCAGGGACATGAGGAGGAGGAGACCAGGGACATGAGGAGGAGGAGACCAGGGACATGAGGAGGAGGAGACCAGGGACATGAGGAGGAGAGGGGGGGGGGGGGGACACAACAGCCCCCTTCAGTTTGATGTACCGGAGCTCTGCTGCAGAAACAGCCGTCACCACCACGGTGTGGTTCACTGCTGGTAAAAATACAACAGCATCCTGTTTTATTAACAACGTGTTCCGCTCCTTCAAGCGGACAAACAACGATGGATATCCGAGTTGAAGGTTATCGAAATAGAAAGAGAGAGAACTGGAGGGGGAGAGAACTGGAGGGGGAGAGAGAGAACTAGAGAGAGAGAGAGAGAGAGAGAACTAGGGAGAGAGAGAGAGAGAGAACTAGAGAGAGAGAGAGAGAGAGAGAGAGAGAGAACTGGGGAGCGAGAGAGAGCGAGCGAGAACAAGACAAAGAATGAGAGACAGACAGAGACAAAGAGAGAATGAGAGAGAGAGAGAGAGAGAGAGAACGAGAATGAGAACGAGAGAGAGAGAGGCCTGCAGACGATTGGAAAAAGCGAGTGCTTTCTTGGCCAGCCCTGCCACCGGTCATGGCAGACCTTGAACACTGTGTGATGGACTTGGACATCTGCTGGCAATGTCAGAGAGTACTGGGCTTGGCAGATACTTTATTGTCCCGAGGTTAAAGGGACGTATCTGCCTGTTGTTCAGCCATTTATTTCCTCGGTGAAACACAAGCATTTGATTAGCTTCTGTTGTCTCCTTCGTTCTTCAAATTGATACAGGCTGTTTAGCGCTTTATAAAGCTCACCGGCCACTGGGCCGACCCAATACAACGGGGGCCATAAAACTCTTTTACTGTTCATTTGTTCATATTTCTTCGACAGTCTACTGGGCTTCCGTCTAATCAAGTGACATTTCAGGAGGATTTCAAATACAGACGTTTAAAATAAATAACAAATACTCCTACAATCTTTTTACACTGTGTGCATGTTTGAGGGTCGTAGTCTCTGGCCAATAGCCTCCTCCCTGGGAGACGGGCCGCGGGCGGGGCTGATGAAGATGGTGAACCACATGGGGACACAATGGCATTCTGCTGTAATGTGCTGCCCAACAGAAGGAAGCAGTGACAGGAGAGGAGAAGTGTGATCCGACATGGCCGCCTCATCCCGCCTGCTTTCGTGAACGCCAGACATGAACAGCAGCGTGTTATTCTTTACAAAGCATCATCACGTACAGAATGGTTGCACTCTTGTATGAGTACAGCCTGCTGCCCTCTAGGCCATTCTCCGTGCTTCTTAAGATTTGTTCTTAAGCTACCAAGGACTGCTTAAGATTCGGGAAGGTCATCAAAAGGCGTTGGAACATTAACTGTTGCATTTCTTCAAGAAATCCACATATATAATTAATAGTATATTTATGTATGACGTGTAAAGATGTTTAAAAAAAAAAAAGCAAAAAAAAAAAAATCGATAAATATATCGTCACTCATCTATCAGCTGGGACGTGAACCCATGAGCTCCCGGAGGCGTCGACCCCAGGCCTCCCCTCAGCCGGGCGGAGCGCGGGGGGGGGGGCGGGCCGGCGTCCCAGAGTCATGGAGGAAAACGCCCGCCTTCCTCTAGTGTGACTGACAGCTGTCGGACCGCGGCGAGCTGAAGACGTTTGGGTCGCAATGAGACCCATCCTCCGATGATGGATACGCCCCTTAATGGAGGGAACAGTCCAACGGCCTCGTCGAAGTCCGATTAGCATGCATTGATTCCTGGTCTCTAATTGAGAGTGGGGGTGGAATGGGAAGATGCAGGGAATGTTTAAACACCAGGGAACCCCAGAAGAGGATCTTTTTTCTTTTCTTTTTTGTTAAAGTTTGAATTTGACCGTGGCTTTATTATACTCACGTCTGAAACACGAAACAGCCTTTCTGGGCCAGCCTTATTGGGCCCAGGTTACCAGTGACATCATAAGGGGACTGGTAACCAGTGGCCTCATGGTATAAGATCGCTGTTGTAACCAGTGGCGTCATAAGGGGACTGGTAACCAGTGGCCTCATGGTATAAGGGGACTGTGGTAACCAGTGGCGTCATAAGGGGACTGTGGTTACCAGTGGCCTCATGGTATAAGGGGACTGTGGTAACCAGTGGCCTCATGCTTTAAGGGGACTGTGGTAACCAGTGGCGTCATAAGGGGACTGGTTACCAGTGGCCTCATGCTATAAGGTCGCTGTTGTAACCAGTGGCGTCATAAGGGGACTGGTAACCAGTGGCCTCATGGTAAAGAAGGGGACTGTGGTAACCAGCAGGATTCATGCAGGACTGACAATCCAGTCAACTTTGAGTATTTTGCAGCCTCAACACGTTGAGCAATTTATTGTCAAACAGTACGACATGATTGCTTGACGTCATTAAGTATTATCGATTATGTGCTAACCCTAACCCTACTGTGTCGACTGTCGAGAGATTGGTGCTTCCCGTGTTTCAGTAGCGTTTTCCCTGCAAAAACAAGTTGTGCAAGGGAGAAAATAAAGTTCAACCATCCCTTCAAAATAGTCTAAAAGCTATTTAGGCTGGGGGAGTCTAAGAAACTAACTATTCAGCTCAAAGTAGCTCTCACCACTTCATTGTTTTGCTGGAGTTCAGGCCGCATCGGCCACTTCCACAAGCTTGGTATCAAAGTAAACGGTGTGCACATGGCGCACGTTAGAGATAGGGAGAGCACCACCGCCATCGTGTGGTGAGTTGAGACGTTGCGTTTAGGATTCATATGACAAAATAGTCTGTACCTCAAATATGAATTTCATGCAGACTTTCCAATGAAGTGAAGCTAAGCTAGGCAGGCCTTAGATAATACTCAGTCAAATCCTACTAAATAAAAGTATTTTAATAATTATTTTGCATAAGAAATATCAGTGCTAAAACAAATGATACATTTTAAGACCTTATATCATAGGCCAGTGTTGATAAGAATGGGTCATGCTACTTCAATGTAAACCATTTACAACAGTGAATTCAAATTTGATAGGGTTTAATCAATGGCACTGACTTTATCAACACCATCTGACAGCCGATACAAGGGTTCGTGCTTCGAGAATAACTTGATTACCCTGACCCAAACTAACCTCAAAGCAATCTTATAGACAAGGAACCATTACATATCAAGGTCAAATATATATCGTTTTGTATAATTAGTATACATCGAATCCATTTCACAGGATGTCTATAGTGAAATAGCATAAATAAATGAAGCCATTAATACATTATTAAACCACCCACGTTTACCTGTATGACACCAAGATATTAATTATTAGTTTACTTATTTATAATCACCTAAAAAGACTTTTTAGGAATAGAATACTGTGCTTCTAGAGCGGGGAATAATTGTTGAGCAGGTCCTTGTCATCTTCATTATAGAGGAGGAGGAGGCAGTATCAAAATCAATCATTAACACACCCCAGATCTGTCACGCGGCCCTCGTGGAACGCATCGCTCTGACATGGAAACAATGGCAGAGAATGTGCGCTATGCCGAACCGGTTCCCCGAGCCGTCGTAGCCGCAGCAAGTATGCTCCACTATGACCAGAGGGTTCTAGACCTCATCGTTGGTGTTGTTGTCCACATCCCCGGGGGGGGGGGGGGGGGGGGGAGAGCGTACACCTGACGCAGTCCTCACTCGCCATTTAAAGTGCATCGAGTTGTCACACAAAGAACACCATCGAGTGATCCACACAGAGGCCCGGCCACGCACACACCGCGTCACGCCTACTGGGGTCCGTTCACGGTGCGCCGTCGGACACACACACACACACACACACACACACACACACACACACACACACACACACACACACACACGATCCTTCATTCAAATAACAATTGTTCAGTCGGCAATGTACTTCCAATTAAGTCGCACAGCATTATTAAAAACAACTCCAACTCTTTTTTTTTTTTCTTTCTTCTTCCGGCATCGAGTGACAGACACTACTCCTCTTTGCCCGCTCAAACCCAACGGTCGGCGGACGAGAGTTCCCGGTCGGTCGGGGGCGGTCCGCGGGGCGGTCGGCCGGGCGGTCCACGTGCGCGGCTAGTAGCGGTTGGCGTCGTCGTAGGAGGCCGCGTCCGAGTCAAAGTAGCCCTCCAGTGTCCACTGCAGCGTCTCGAAGGTGGGCCTGTCGTGTTCCTCCGCCTTCCAGCAGTCCTGCATGATCTCGTACATCATCTTAGGGCAGTGGGGGGGCGCCGGCATCCTGTACCCGGTGGGCACCTTGGAGACCACCTGGTAGTTGGTCATGTCTGGGGGGGGGGGGGGTGGGGGGGCAACCGAAGGCAGAGGATTAGGGACGAATCCAGTGGTAGGGGTCGTATCAACCGCATGACCGATGGCATTGGGACGATCGCGATGCTCGAGTTAAAGCGAGGGTAGGGCAACTCAAACCAGCACGAGTAGGCTACATTTTTAGAGGGGCGACATCATGTCACCAGGTGAGAGTGTGATTTGAGAGCCGTTTGAAAATCTGCCTTTCCCTGTGCCCTAGTGACTGACATCACAAGTGGGCGTGTCCACTTACATGTACGCTGGACAGATCGGTCCACCAGCCTACCCACTGGACCGTGGCAAATGTTGCCTATCTATCCGTCATACATCTAGGTGGACAAGCCCCCTAGTGATGTCACTAAAACACAGGAATAGGCCGGTTTTTCAAATGGCTTGTAACGGCTAATCACACTCATGGTGTGTTCCAGATGCCTCGGACACCAGCCTTCCGAGTTGCACGTTGTGACGTCATTTCCTGTCTCGTAGCACTTAATAGTTACTTATAGTATGGCTAGTCATTGTTAGTTACATTAGCCTCTTCAGCAAACTAGCTCTAAAACAAACAACACAACTTTACAGTGTATCGCACGCACATATAGTATAAAGTACATTGAATAAAGTAGCAATGTAATCAAGTGTGTAAGAGCATTTAAAAATCTCTTTACGGGTCATTTTTGTTGAGAGTGTCATCGCTGAGCTCGGTTTACTCTCAGAATTCCGAGGGGGCGCGACCAAAAGGGGGCGTGCCTCCGAGCAAGCCTTTTAAATGAATGGCCTACCCTAGCATTAACGACACAACATTCCCATTTGAGACATTCCAACATTCCCACAATCCTACCAGCTTTTATACGTTTTGAAGTTTGGATAGGAGCAAAGCAACACTAATCTAACTAACCCTAATCTTCAATCTATAATCATGATTCGTGGTCATGCTTCCAGTATTGCCAGTATAGCTGACTAGGCCTGGCTTTTGCCAGACCAAGCTCAATCGTAGATTGCACTTTGGTCTGGGGAAGCTGCTGTCATTTTCTTCAGCACAAGAGGCGTGATCAACGGGCGTTGAGTTAAATTGACTGTTTGGCTGCTTGCCGTCGCTTCCCTGTCGTCATTGTGTTAAACCAGCCAATAGCGCGCCGGGGGGGGGGGGAAAGCCAGCTTGGTGATTGGCTCCCGCAAAAACGTATCAAAACTAGAAAGAAATGTATTGCTGTTCTCCAGACCGTTCTGCAGGGCCAACTAAAAAACCGCCCGGCAGAACGGGCGGGGCTACCCAGTCTCGACTAGGAGGGGTCACAGGGTCTTACTTGGGTAGGGCATCTGGCCGAAGGTGATGATCTCGTGCAGCAGGATGCCAAAGGACCACACGTCCGACTTGATGGTGAACTTCCCGTTGTGGATGGCCTCCGGGGCCGTCCACTTGACCGGGAACTTGGTGCCCTCTCTGGCCACATAGTAGTCCTCGTTCTCCATCTTCAGGGACAACATTAAAACATCCCATAATCAGGCCCTTTTTAGGGGTAAGAATTGAATTGACACACACAAGAAGCTTACTGGGCATGTGGCTCTGGAGGTAGAGCTTTTGGGGTTTGGCTGGTAACCAGAAGGTCACTGGTTCGATCCCCGGCACCTCCTAGCTGTGAGTGTGGAGGTGTCCCCTGAGCGAGACGCCCTCACCCTGACCCGCTGCTCCTGACCCGCTGGCTGTCACACCGCCGTCGGTGGGTGAATGCGTGCATGAATGGGTGAATGTTAGGCGGTATTGTAAAGCGCTCTGAGTGGCCACTGGTTAGAACAGCGCAGTGTATATATTAGGGATGGGTCAGAATATTCGATTATTCGTTCCCGAGGGTCAAAGCCGATTTTGAACATTTGGACCGTTAACATTTTTTCCCATTCAAATAAACAAGAATTAACGGACGGAACTAACGTTGGTTCTGTAGAACTATTAGTTTTTTTTATTATTATTATTATTAATCATGTACAGAAAAACAATATACAAGCATCAATATTAATATATACGCATACAACACAAACACTGATCACTGTTAAAGTTTTTTGTTTTTTTTGCGTTTAAGATAAGTGATTAAGTTAAGTGATTTCTTGCCGATGATCCATGGCTGCCTTTGTGAATGTCGGCACACCTCGAATAATCGATCATTCGTTCATCACCACCCACTGATTCTTCGACCATGAACAATTTGAGTTCTTCACATCCCTAGTACACACACGCAGTCCCTTCACTCACTATGAAGACGCGGGCCAGGCCAAAGTCGGCCACCTTGCACACGTTGTTGTCCCCGACCAGCACGTTGCGGGCCGCCAGGTCGCGGTGGATGTAGTTCTGCAGCTCCAGGAACGCCATGCCCGACGCCACCTGGGCCGCCACCTCGATCTGGTCTCTGATCCCCAGCTTGCTCCCGTTGTCCTCTGTGCGTAGGGTCACACACACACACACACACACACACACACACACACACACACACACACACACACACACACACACACACACACACACACACACACACACACGGATATTAAAGGTGGTGTGGGGTTATGATTGATCGCTTTGTGATGGCAGACATCTGGGTACGCCAATATTAACAGGCATAAAAATGTTAATGTTAACCCACATCACATCAGTGCAACAATCATATTATTTAGCCTGGGGGGGGTGAGTTACAGTAAGGCCTGGGGGGGTGAGTTACCACCCCCCCCCCCCCCCACGCAGCAGCTCGCCAATGCAGTAAATATTCTAGCAGAAATGAAATTAGGACCTCAAAGTTGAAATGAAAAACATGAAATAATCTGCATTGGGACATCACTGAAGATACACAGGGACGAATTCAGGAAGGTTTACCTGAATGTTTCACAGCGTCCCTTGGCCAAAATGCACTGTACACAGCGTCATAAACAGCAACACACACACATCACCATGACGAGCTGAGGGCTTAAGAGATTGTAGCTGTCCTCTCTTCTCAGTTTAAGTTAAGTATAGGGTCGGAGATCCCAGTAGTCTTCAAAGTCACATTATGTCACATCCTACACACTATAAATCCAAGTGTTTAGACAAAAACCTGCAAGGTAACACTAACCCTACCTTCAGCTGGTTGTTTTGTAAAACAATCGCAGGGTGCACTTACTTTGGAGGGATTCTGAAGCATGCCCAACACAACCTTCTTAAAAGCAGGCCGCACTTTGTAGGAATTTACAATCTACAACGCAATAGCACTAGCATGCTTTTAATAAAAGCAGGGTACTCTTTGGAGGAACTCTGAAGCTAATACACAATCAGTGTTTGCTTGACATTATTAATGTTTTTTGAAGCAGGGTGCAAATATTTGACGGAATTCTAAAGCTACTACCTACCTCGAAGGAATTTAGGAGGAAGAACGCAATGAGCGCAATGAGGCTTAATGAATGAGGCTTTTAATAAAAGCGGGGCGCTCTTACTTTGGAGGAACTCCAGCAGGCTGCCGTTGCTCATGAGCTCGGTGATGATGTAGATGGGGGCCTCCAGCGTGCACACGGCGTACAGCTGGATGAGCTTGGGGTGCCGCAGCTTCTTCATGATCTGCGCCTCCCTGAGGAAGTCCTCAGAGTCCATGGTACCTGGCAGAGCCACAGGAAGCAGTTAAGAGTCAGTACAGGAAGTTGATGCACATGAGCGGCCTGGACTGGATTATCTCTCCGAAACCTCTGTGACATTTTAGACATTCTTTAAATAGGTCCCATGGCATGAAATGTTCACTTTATGAGGTTTTCTAACATTAATATGAGATCCCCTAGCCTGCCTATAGTCCCCCAGTAGCTAAAAATTGCGTTAGGTGTAAAACGAGCAGTAGGTATCTTGCTCCGCCTTTGAATGAAAGCTGATCCCAAAGCGCTGATTTGGGATCCGGCGCCATATGTCGTCATATGGGACCAGGTTACCTCCCCTTTCTCTGCTTGCAAAAGTTTAGATTTGGTAGATGTGATTTCCTGTATTCTGGTGCATTTTGGGGATGGCCACTACCTAAAAATGTGTTCAGATTCATAGACTACATCCTGACTTGCAGGTCCTGGACAAACTTACACTGCACATACAGACCTACAGTATTGCATTCCACCAACCAGGTCCGGTCACCCTACGGTAGGTTCGCTTAGCAGCGTGGCGGTAGGTTAGCTTACTCCTGAGTGGAGTGGTTTCCTAGCTTAGCTTGCTCACCCGCTTTCAACGTCTTCACAGCTACTGGCGTGGTGTTGTTCCAGAGGCCCTTGTAGACCTCCCCGAACTGCCCGGCTCCCAGCCTCTTCAGCAGCTTGAGCGAGGTGCGAGAGATCTCCCACGGGTCCTGGTAGGAGAGGCCGTGGGTCTGGGGGACTTCCATCTGAAAAGGAGGAGTTAGCACTGGCTCAGCTGGAGAAACAGAAACAGTACAGAGTGAACGCCCAATAGACACATCGGAGGTTCAACCGGGGTGACTAATCGACACGTCGAGATCCCCTTGAACCCGGACAAAAATGCAACAGGAAACGCTGAAACTGAATCAGGCAGAAATTTGAAACATTACGGTAATAAATCAGCAGGTTCAGATTTGGTAGATTGATTTCCATTAAGACGGAAAAAAAAAATCGGATCACATTTACCCTTTTGCATGGTTCAAGGAGTCTTGCGCAGAGGCCATCTTCTTGCAGAGCGTAGTGTTGCACCAACTCCTTGAGGGTCTCAAACGTTCTGTTCTTCGACACGTGGTAGTGGCCGTTCTCCCCCCGACGCAGTCGGTAATGCTTTGCCTTCCCCCTGTCCAGCACTGAGACAAGGAGACAACACACCGGTCGGTACTGCTTCACCAGTAGACTACACACCGGTCTGTACTGCTTCACCAGTAGACTACACACCGGTCTGTACTGCTTCACCAGTAGACTACACACCGGTCTGTACTGCTTCACCAGTAGACTACACACCGGTCTGTACTGCTTCACCAGTAGACTACACACCAGTCTGTACTGCTTCACCAGTAGACTACACACCGGTCTGTACTGCTTCACCAGTAGACTACACACCAGTCTGTACTGCTTCACCAGTAGACTACACACTGGTCGGTACTGCTTCACCAGTAGACTACACACCAGTCGGTACTGCTCCCCCTGTCCAGCACTAACCAGTGACAACACACCAGTCCGAGTATCTTACAGGGGCCATCGGGTTTATTGGTTTAACTTTACAACCTTGGAACATTTATCACTCCACCGATGGAAACAATGCCCATCTCTGACGTAGCGCATTCTTTCTGGAACAAGGAAGTCAAGGGGACATTCTGGGAGTGGCCACATGTGATTTAACTGAGCGGATTAAACATTAGCACTTCATAAAAGTGTTTTTAAGAGGAACAGTAGTAGTGTTGCTGAAGTCCTCCTTTGAAATAACAATTTTTAGCTGTTAAAGTCAAATGGTTTTATTCTCCGCAGTATAACATCATTAAGTTAGGACAAGGCCATCTTAGCTTTCTTACTGACAAACACAGATGGAGCAGGCCATGTTCTGGTTTTAGATACAATATACAATATATTATATATAATATGTCAATCTCCCTTAAGGTTCCACCGCAACGTGGCATCTTAAGGGAGGAACCTCTCCCTTAAGCTGCCACCTCAACGTGGGATCTTAAGGGAGGAACCTCTCCCTTAAGCTGCCACCTCAACGTGGGATCTTAAGGGCGAGAGGCAGGATGCCAGCTCCCCAATACGTTCCTTGGTTCCTCCCTGCCATCTAAACCCCAGTCAGAGTCTGAGGTCTGAGGTCAATAAGGGTAGTGTTCCCCCCCCCTTAAGGACAAGCTATGGGGCATTAAGGGGCGACTCATCGGACCGCCCAGAACAAAGGCTCTTTTGATTCCCAGTTTGTAATGGAACGCTCCCAGTTCCCAGTGTGGCCATAGGGGGGGGGGGGGTCCTTACCGGAGAGGGACAGCTCTCCGCTCTGACTCTCACAGTTCCGGATGAGGAAGGCTCCGTGCTTGTTGCCTCCGGCCATCAGCTGCTTCTCCGCCTCCAGCCTCTTGGTGTCTGGGAAATACCACCTGCACCCAAACCAGTGTCACCGAACCAGTCCAACCAGTCTCAGCCCGGGATCACACACACACACACACACACACACACACCTGATCACTTTGAGCCCTTTACTTTTTCAACAATTGGCTGAAACATAATCCCAGAAAACACACATTGTGTTAGAAGTGACACATAAATATAACATTTAGTTAGAACTGATTTTAGATGGTTCGTGTATCACACACACACACACACACACACACACACACACACACACACACACACACACACACACACACACACACACACACACACACACACACACACACACACACACACACACACACACACACACAGTTTCCCCCCCCCAAAAAATATCACTGGAATGGAAGATGAAATTTGGGCTGCGGTTGTAAATATTTGTCAAAACAAAGTCCTTTTATGGTCAAAAACACAGAGATGCGTGGTCTACAGCGTATGTAGCTGAATACTTTCCAGCTTTACATATGGGTTTCTGGCGAGCTTATGATTCGGTCTGGTTTTCGTTGAGTCTGAAGAGTTTTAAGTTGTGATCGGGCTGGAAATGACCAATCTGATCTGGCAGCACCCTATCTGATCAGCACATTGAAGACTGCTGGTTTCTGTGTCAAAACGAACAGAAATGGACTCACACCCCATAACAGGACAATAGCTTGGGACCTTTAGACTCTTGTCTAAGCAGAACTGGTTCCCCATACACACTGAGGTGACGTGATGTCAGAGTAATGGACATAGCCTCCCATCCCCGATGAAACAAAAGCGGGGACGTGGGGCGGATCTGCTCGGAGCATGTTATCAGAACAGACAACAGGAAAAACCAGTAGGAACTCTGAAGCACCAGTATCAGTACGGGGTCCTCCGACGAGCAGGTGAGCCCAGCATCTAAAGAGGAAGACCTTATCGCCTGGTGGGCGGACACCTGGTCCCATTAAACAGACAACTGGTCAACTGGTCGAACCTCGACCTGGTAATCATGAACCTTGACCGGGTTTTCCCCCCCACCATGAGAATTATTAACGTTAAGGTATAGGCCTGCCTTCACTTCCCGCTTAGGAGCCAATCATTAAACCACCTGAACGAAGAAGAACTAAGAAGAAACACTTCATAAAGAAAAACAACTAAAATAAAAATAAATTCAATTCATTACAATAATATATGAAGCTAAACCTACTTGGCTGTAAATTAAAACAAAGTTAATTAGACATCAGGGTTGTTGTTTAGGTAAATATTTTTTAACAGGATAACTTAATTAGAAATTAACGCGTTGGAAGGGATTGGAACAGACAAAGCCCTTGCCCTTGCCCTGGCCCTTATCTTGCACCGTGATGATCCACACCTTTGCGCAGCGTATGGTCCCGGTGCTCCTTGTTTACCTGTGACGGAACCATCCTCATCCTCATCGTAATAAGTCCTATGAAGGCTACTCACGGCTCGGACTCGATGCTCTCCACCGGGGCCACATAGTTGGACGGGATGTACCCCTGCTGGGAGACCGACAGCCCGGTGAGGGCCCGGGCCACCCACCAGTCGCCGGTACTCTTGTCCAGAGCTTCCAGTTTGTCTCCGGTGTTGAAGCTCAGGTCGTCCTCCGTGCGCGCCGCGTAATCATACAAGGCGACATAGACGAGCCTCTCGGGGGCCATGCCGGGGCCGCTGGGCTGAGGGGCCACTATCACGATGTCCCCTTTACTGAGGCCCGGCCGGCTGTCCGGAGGAGCCTTCTTAAAGTAGGACAGACACGCCGAACAGCATGAGCGGCATGCGTCCTGAAAGTCCCGGAACCGGGTCTCCATGGTGGACTGTAGCGCGTAGCGCGTCTCGCGTCAAGATGATCCGGATGATCCCCCCCCCTGAGTGAAAAGCTCAACCAGCCGTTCTGTCCCCGGAGAGTCCTCGGGCCATCGGGTAACTGATCGGCGGGTGTCCAGAAGTTGGAGACTATAAAGGTCCGCCGGGTCGTAAAGATGTTCCCGTCGCTCGTTGGACCCGAACCATGGGAACAACAAGAAAGTGTTGGGGCAGCAGTTCGGTTTATGGCCGCCGGTGTCGAGTGTGGGCCTAATCAGCTGCACCTTCTTCACCTGAGGAGCAGCCAGCGCCCGGCGCGCTACCGTCATTACGGTAGGAAGCCCTGCTGGGGGTGGTTTCGTTCAAATCAGAATCAGAATCAGTTACTTTTATTACATCTTATTGTTTTATTACGTCTTAAGTACACAAGAGTAAACTTCTTAGGCTTGATTCCTCAACAGCCACATAGCAGCAACAATACAAGATAAGGTAGTCTAAATAAAGATAGGTAAGTACAAATAAGTAACAGCATAGATCACAATAATAAATAATGATGATAAAATAAAGTCAGTTATAATAAAATAAACTAAAACAGTTGTAATAAGTAATGAGGTGTAGTAAAGTGTTAAAGTAGCCTAAATTGTAGTAGGCCCCCAGCCCCCTATAGATAATCTTTACTACAATTTAGGCTACTACTTAACACTTTCACTTCACTTTACTGTTTATTTACTTAAAACGTGGTGTGTTACCCGGTAACACACCACGTTTTAAGTAAATAAACATATATTTATAGATATATCTATAGATATATCACATGTATGCTACATTTGTATTTTTAAACCACAATTTGGAAACGTGCGTCCAGATTGCGCGCGCGTAGCAAGTGCGCAGCTACACGCGGCGTTACGGTCCCGTCTGATACCCGGAAAAGCCGCGTCCCGCCCCCGCCTCTCTGACGCTCTCCTGCTGGCACGGATCAGACTTGTTTTGACATGTGCTCAACCCCAACCCACTGACGTATCGAAGCAGGGAGAAGGCTCGTACAGCGGTTACTCTGGCTCCACTCCGGGTCGCGGGCCTCGTAGACCGGACTGTGGACGCACTCCCGGTCGGGGAGGCTGACCCCACGTGGATCCCGCGGCGTCAGTGACGTTGACGGAGCGGCGGTGTGTGTGTGTGTGTGCTGTCTGTGCTGCCGTGCTCCAGTCGGTGCACAGCGGGACCCGTTTCAACCATGAGCGACTATTTCAGCCTCTCCGACTGCGACGTGATCGGCTTCGACCTCGACCACACGCTGTGTCGGTACCACCTGAAGGAGACGTCCAGGGTGAGTCCCGGGCCTCGACCCCATCAACCATCCGAGGGTCTGTGTAAAGACACACACACACGAGGCCCGCTTGGGATAGTGTTGATCAGATGTACGGGGTGGTGTGGAGGGGACAGGAGGCTCTGAGGTGATGCAGGGATGCTGCAGCATCAGCACCACTGCGCGTGACTCACGGCTGGAGGCTGGGGATGAGGAGGACGGCTCACTCCTCGTGTTTAAACACCACCTCTGAATTCAGTCCAGCGTCTCACCGTCAATAGAGCCCAGCGTCGTTGAGCTGTTATCATGACAGCCGGCTATAGTCGGTCTGACGGAGGCCAGCCGTCGTCCTTTTTTTTTTATAAAGCCTCGTATATGCCGTCGTTTCTGTCACGATGTAGCTGTCGAGTCCCCAATGGATGTCCTCAGTGTTCTCTAAACCCTCCTTCATCCCCCCCCCCCCCCCCCTCTTCAGCTCATCTACGAGAGCTTCGCCAGGTATCTGGTGGAACATAAGGGCTATGACCCCGACCTGCTCCTGCTCACCCCGGCGACCTGGGACTTCTGGTAGGTCTCCCTCCTCCGTCATGTCCGTACTAACGGCTCCGTGTACCAAACGAACTATTGCTATGGTTTAATTTGTTTCAATTGTTGAATCACCATTCTGAAAATACATTGATCTATTGTATCACCATGATCAATATACAGAAATCCCCCTATGTTCTTATTATCCTATTATCAGTTTGTACACCAAGCATATTATTAGAACATGTTTTACAGCCATTATTTTGTTCTGAAAGGATGTTTAGTTTGAAATATTCTGCGTGATGAGTGATGCTTCTTAACTTCTACAAGCTGCTTGATGGTGTTTGATGGTGATTGATGATGGTGATGAATGATGATGATGGGGTTTGATGGTAATGATGGTGATGATGGGGTATGATGGTGATGATGGAGCGATGATGCTGATGATGGGGTTTGATGGTGATGATGGAGCGATGATGCTGATGATGGGGTTTGATGGTAATGATGGTGATGATGGGGTATGATGGTGATGATGGAGCGATGATGCTGATGATGGGGTTTGATGGTGATGATGGAGCGATGATGCTGATGATGGGGTTTGATGGTAATGATGGTGATGATGGGGTTTGATGGTGATGATGGAGCGATGATGCTGATGATGGGGTTTGATGGTGATGATGGGGTATGATGGTGATGATGGAGCGATGATGCTGATGATGGGGTATGATGGTGATCATGGTGGTGATGATGCTGATGATGCTGATGATGGAGTGATGGTGATGATGCTGATGATGGGGTTTGATGGTAATGATGCTGATGATGGTGGTGATGATGGTGATGATGGGGATTGATGGTGATGATGGGGATTGATGCTGCTTGTGTGTTTGGGCTCCAGTTTCAAAGGCCTCGTGGTGGACCTTGAGGATGGAAACCTGGTGAAGTTAGCCGCAGACGGAACCGTCCTACGGTAACAACCGGACATCAACATACACTCTCTTGGAAGAAGATCAGCAGACGTATTACCTCACTATTTACTATTCACTGTCACCCAAAGCAAGCTTACAACTTACCGACGTCAGGACCGCAGAGTCGCTCCCCAGCTCCCTCAAGGGACTCAAGCCTCACTGATTCAGAGTTCACCTGGACTCTGAACAAGAGACTCAAGCCTCACTGGTTCAGAGTTCACCTGGACTCTGAACAAGAGACTCAAGCCTCACTGGTTCAGAGTTCACCTGGACTCTGAACAAGAGACTCAAGCCTGACTGGTTCAGAGTTCACCTGGACTCTGAACAAGAGACTCAAGCCTCACTGGTTCAGAGTTCACCTGGACTCATGCACAGCTCATGCGTACTCTCCTAAAAACACTCCTCTTAAGCACTTATTGTACGTTGGATGTCCTGGCACTTAATGTACGCACTTATTGTATGTTGGATGTCCTGGCACTTGAAAAATAGTTCTTAGCATGGTATAACATCTTATCCTGGCTATCTCTGTTGTACACGGGGAACGGGTCAACCTAGCGATTGTTAGTGCTTGGCACTTGGTTCACACGGTTATGAACAGGGTTGCACATAACTTTTTTAGTGTGTTACTCAGGTGAGTACCAGGAGATGGTGTTTGGTACGCACCCCCACACATAGCCCCACATTTAACATCTGATGAAGCCTACTCAGTTTCACAAAGGACACTCCCTTTTCAATACACGACTTCTAAAAGACAAAAGACAAAAGACACAGACACAGCGAAAGACACAGCAGTGTCTTTTGTTCCACCTTTTTTTGTTCCTTATCAAACTGCAGCAGCTTGACCACGGAGCGATTGAATATCTCCCAGTAACGGACGTTGCGATCAGCTGATTTTGCACAGTTCTCCGGTGTGTGTGTGTGCGCGGTGCACAGCGCACATGAGTGCACATGAGTGCACATGAGCGCACATTTCATTGCGCTTATCATTCGTTTCGAGCCACGGCACATCTTGGCGCCACTTCGAAAAATAGATTTTCTTCTGCTCCGGCTCCGTTTGCCTTTTTCTTTGCAGGTGTACCTGGTCAATGTATTTAGTTTTGATTAGATTTTTTTGATTTTTTACGATCTCCCGTTAGTTACGCAAAAGCGTTGTAGTGACACAAGTGACGTTACGCATCCCTGATTATGGGCGCGCATGCGTACTTGCGTACCAGTTATGTGCACCCCTGGTTATGAACACCCTTACTGTACCGAGAGCGATATATTTTTGTTTCTCTTTCTTCTTCTGTTAAATGTAAATGTAAATTGTCGAGTGTTTCGCCTATAATGGGTTTTTATAGCATGAGGGCTGTGGGAGAACCTTCAGTCGCACTAGGTGGGAAGACCTCTCCTGGGCCGTTGCCTAGGAGGGGGGGTACCCCCTTCTGGTTTCTCTTCGGCCCCGGGGCTTAACTTGTGCTGGCCCTCCTGGTACGTGTTAGAGATCCTCGGCTAAGCTCGGTGGAGGAAGACTCTGGTCTATGTGTCCGACACAGGTCACTCTTTTAAGCCCCTACGAGGTTAAGCTAAATTTAGGCTACACGCGTTTCGATCAAACTCTGGGGTGTCTCTTACCACCTCAGTCCCTGTGGGCCACGAAGCGGGGAACAAGTCTGAACCTCTTTATATTGCCTCACTCTCCGGACCAGTCACCATCAACCTTGTTTCTGTCATGCACCACTCACCTATCGTGCGAAGGCTGGGAGAGCTGCGGGCTGTCGGGCCCCTACCGGGGAGCCGGATCAATCACTGAGGAACTGATTTAATCGCCTACTACAAAACGTAGTCAGGTCGTTTTATTTAGATTTTAAAAACTTGTTTACACAATGACAGAGAAAAGAATTGTCAAGAGAAAGAGGTTAAATGTTAACGGAGTCTAATATATAATACCGTTTTACACAATGTTACAGAAAATTACGATTTCATTAAGAGTCTAAAACATTAAATCATCATTAGGGTTTCTCATAAGAGGCCTACACGCTCCTTTCTTTGCATGTCTATTAGAGTCAACAAGTGAGTCTGTTTAGACTGCATGAGCAGTGTTTCAATAAACCATACAAGCAATTATCAATAAACAATACAAGTAATTATCAATAAACAATACAAGTAATTACCAATAAACAAAACAAGTAAACTAGATACCAGAGAAATATTCCCGTTTCTTGCAGCTTGGTTCTGCGTGGGCATAATCTCAATAAAGCCCAAAAAAGTAAAACTGGATATAAGAGAAGTAGTCCCGTTACTCGCAGCTTGCTTCTGCGTGGGGGCTATCTAAGTAAACGCAAAAAAAGAAAACTTAATATAAGAGAAGTATTCCCGTTCTTCGCAGCTTGCGTGGGAGCTATTTCGATGAACCAGACAACAGATGAGATAAGGTAGGCGAACGCGAGCCTTTCTTAACGTTTTCACGTGTTTTTTTTATTACCAAGAGCGACGCATGGAACCAAGGACCTGACGGCGGAGGAGATCCTGCAGCACTACGGCCCCAGGAGGGAGTGGAAGCACTTCCAGAGCCTCAACACCTCCTTCACCCGATCCGGTACGCTCTGCGTCCCTCTGGGGGCCCCCTGGGGGCCCGGGGGCCGTTGGGCTCCGACCGGCTGACTGCTTATGTTGATGTTGATGTGAACTATAACCTGTCTGATATGTCGTTTCCTCCCACAGCTCATTACTATTTCTATGACAACTACTTCGATCTCCCCGGTGCCCTGCTGTGTGGTCGGGTGGTGGACATGTTAAACAAGGTCCCCTTCTGTCTGTTTGTCAACTAATAATCAATAATTGTTTATTGGTTTTGTCACGTGGAACAGAAAAGGTAAAGTGTCCTTGTGTCTGTGCAGCGGGGGAACGAGGTGAACTCAGAGTTCTGGAAGGACATGTTGGCGGCCATCGACCACAACTACAACACATCAGCCTTTAAAGGTGAGCCTTAAACCTCAACTTCAACACATCAGCCTTTAAAGGTGAGCCTTAAACCTCAACTTCAACACATCAGCCTTTAAAGGTGAGCCTTAAACCTCAACTTCAACACATCAGCCTTTAAAGGTGAGCCTTAAACCACTTTAATATTCTGGGAAAGCATCTAGTTGAATGTTATGAATTCAAAGATGCTGAGTGTGTTCAATCAGCATTTCGGTCACAGCGATTTGGTCACAGAAATATCCTTTCTCATTTTCGACCCTAACTTTATTGTTTCACTTTATACAACCAATGGGAGATCGCAGTTTTAACAAAATGCTTTTAGAAATTCTCCTTGTAATAATTTAGATTCTCATACAGACGCATCAGTCTCAAATACAGCACATTTATTTCCATGTAAATTACAGGTACAACATTTTGACGACATACAATAACATACACATAAAAGGTTTGCTGTAAATGTTACAGGAAGTTGGAGAGCACCATTTTTATTCTGATCTTCTGATTGGTTATCCCTAAACTCCCTCTGGCCCAATCACTACTCTGGGATACCGGAACAATAGGAGGAAACAGGTTAATTTTTCGGTCAAATCATTCCCATATTCAATTTTTTTTTTTTTCAACAAAGGATTTTTAATGACAATTCCAAAGGGATTCCCCCCTCCTATTTTGTGGACTGAACTGTTCCAACCGGGCAGTTCGTCCCTCGTCGAGGTTTAGGCGGGCGTCTCGAATCACGTGGAGGCGATCAGGAACCCGGAGAAGGAGCAGTGCACGTTGTCCGCCGCGAAGATGCCGTTGCTCTCCTCGTCGGGCACCTGGACGAAGACGCGGTCGTGCAGCTGCAGCTGCAGCACGGTGCTGCCCGACAGCTGGTCCAGGAAGCCCTTGTTGTACTCGTCGTAGGAGAACATCACGGGCTCCTCGTTGCGGTAGAGCGCCACCAGGGCGTTGGCGCCGTTGACGTGCATGTGGTAGGAGAAGTAGTAGAGGCCGGGCACCTGGCAGGAGAAGACGCCGCTGTGCGCGTCGTAGTGGTTCTCCCCGTTGTACAGCACCTGGTTGAACTGGATGGGCTGGCCGGCGGGCGGGTAGGCGGTGGTCAGCACGGCGCTGAACGCCGACATGGGCGCCTTCATCATCTCGTGGGGCATCATCAGCTCCTCGGCCTTCATGGGCATGCTCTTCTCGTGGTGGTAGACGACCTCTCCGGGGGGGCCGGGGGGCCCCGGGCGTCCGGAGGCTCCCGGGAGCCCGTCCTGGCCCCGGGCTCCGGGGTTTCCGGGAGGCCCCATGGGGCCGCTGACCCCCTTAGACATCAGGCCGGCGGGGCCGGGGAGGCCCGGGTGCCCGGGGTGGCCCTTGGCCCCCACGGGGCCGGTGACGCCGGCGGGGCCGGCGGCCCCTCTGACGCCCGGGGCTCCGTTCTCGCCGCTCTTCCCCGGGGGCCCCGAGTGTCCGGTGTGGCCCTTGGGGCCGGGGGAACCGTTGGAGCCGGGGCTGCCCGGGGACCCGCCGTGTCCCTCGACTCCCTTGGGGCCCTGGGGACCAGTGCGGCCGGTCGCTCCGCCGGGGCCGGTCAGCCCCGGGGCCCCCGGCTTACCCGTGTAGCCCTGAGCGCCTTGGTCGCCCTTGGTCCCCTTGGCCCCCGGCACGCCCACCAGCCCGAGGTCCCCCTTGGGGCCCACGGCGCCGACCCCTCCCTGGATCCCCCTGGCCCCCGAGGGGCCCACGGGGCCGATGGCGCCGGGGCCGCCGGGCTGGCCCGTGTACCCGGTGTGACCGGGCTCTCCCTTCTGCCCCGTGGTGCCGGAGGTCCCGGGGGACCCTCTGATTCCCGGGTTTCCGGGGGTGCCCGGTTTGCCCGTGCCGTGCACGCCGGGGGCGCCGGGGGCTCCGGTGGACCCCTGGGGGCCCTTCTGCCCGTGGGACCCCGGCAGGCCCGGGGAGCCGTCCTGACCCGGCTTGCCTGACAGCCCCACGCCGGGGGCCCCCGTCAGGCCCGTGGGCCCCTGCATGCCCATCGGGCCCCCGGCGCCGTTCCTTCCCGGGCTGCCGCCCTTCCCCGGTTCGCCGGGGTATCCGGGGGCGCCGGTCTTGCCTACTCCGGGTGAGCCGGGAATGCCGGAGGGCCCGTGGGGGCCCACTGCGCCGGGGGCTCCCTGGGGGCCGACCGCACCGTGGCCCCTGTCTCCCTTCAGGCCGGGGAGGCCGGGGATGCCCGGGTGTCCCTTCAGACCGGTCTCCCCCCGGGGCCCCATGGACCCCGGCAGGCCGTTGGCGCCGGGCGTGCCCACTGAGGTGAGCCCGGCGGGGCCCGGGATTCCGGAGGACCCCGGTGAACCCCGGGGGCCCATGGCCCCGGCGGCCCCCGGGTCGCCCCTCTGACCGGGGGCCCCGTTGCTTCCCGGTTTCCCGGGGCCTCCGGGGCCTCCGGGTTTGCCAGCCTGAGAAAAGCCCGGGCTCCCGGGGGCGCCCGGAGGGCCGGCGGGACCCTGGTACCCGACGCCGGCCTCCCCGGGGGGCCCGGCGGGGCCAACGGGACCCGGCTCACCGGGGGGGCCCTGGGCACCGACTGGAAGGAAAAAGAAGCAGAGATGTTATGACTTGTAACAGGTACGGAAAAGAGTTTATGTTGAAGGACAAAGACGGCGCATGGGCAGGGAATCTACGATGGATGAGGGGCCCTCATGGTAGAAGAGTTCTCATTTGTATTCGTTATGTGAAATTGATTGTGTCAAAAAACCCAAACCATCTCTTTGTGAGTGGGGGCCCCTGAACCTGCAGCAGGGGCCGTTGTCATTGTCTATACTCCATACTGTCACTGATACAGATGAGAGCACATGGAGGGCCTGTTTGTGACACAGGGAGTATTGACTAGCCGTTCTATTACGCATCACTTGATAGAACACAATCAACTCTTCGCTCTGTGATGCCGAGGGGGGTTCTCCATTCAGCCAACACACTCCCAACACCAAGTTTAGTTTGTGATCTTTTATTTGAACCGGCCGTGGATCTTTGCACCGTGACCTTTTTTAAAGAGCGCAGAAGCGTTTCCACTCCACCTCATGTATATGAGTTATGGGACAACACCAGTGGTAGACAGGATGTTCCCACTCTCCTGTCCCACTATCCTGTGGGCGCCACACCAGTTCATGGGCATTGCTCTCTCTCTCTCTAGCGTGTTCCATACGTACCGCCGCTAACTTCCTGGCCCGGCTGAGGCAGCTGAATGTATAGTTAGTGGTTTTCCAGTTGTTGGCCCCAAATTTCATGTATGCTTCATTTCTGGTCGGCATCGAGGGCAGTGCACCTCGTGGTTTGTGTTCTGGAATGTTTTTAGTGTGTGGGACCGGACGTGGCACACAACAACATGCTTCCTCGCTGGGAAGCCCGATGCCGTCATACCGTACGTGTACCGCTCTACCGCTGCGGACACGCTGAATAAAGATCTCAACTGCTTGAGTTCCCTTTTGGCTTTGACCGCTGCTCCCCTGCTGGTCATATCGACCCGAGCTGGGTGGGGTCAGGGTTAACAGAGGCTAACCAGTCTGCCAGTCTAACCCAGCTAGTCTAAATCCATAGTTTGAAACCATGAAATGTTCTACCAAAACCTCCTCGTGTTGTGAGGCCTCTCTTGGCTGTGAGATTTTATCAGCCTGTGTGTGGTGGAACCAGTCGTTTGCTCCCAAGAGAAAAAAAAACGGGGAGAAAAGGTTGAGAGTCAAGCACAACACGATGCGATGGTGCTCCAACTGTAGTAAACTTTAAAATAAAGGGCTGGAAGTGCCCTCCCGCCACACAAAACGGTGCCAAAGCAAACCAGAGATGGTTGAGTGTGTGTTAGGGTGGAGTGTGTGTGTTAGGGCGGAACCTTCCTGGATCACCGCAGCGTGACGGTGATGATAGTCCTGACGCCCAACCCCCCCCCGAACCGTGATGAACTGTTCCCACGTCTGTCTGGATCCAGATGTGTCAGGACCTCCTGTATCTCAGCAATATCCCTCTTCTATCGTCATTACTGAACGAGTCAAAACGTCATCAATCAATTTATACTCTGGAAGTAATTGTCGTACTGCTGGAAGTAAAATAAGTCCGTTTCAGGTGAGCTACAGCCGCAAGCTATGCTAAGTAGCGACGGTGTGTTTACGTTGATGTCTGGAACTCTCGCCGCGCTATTTACAGTGTTTGGGGGTTTTTCTTTTAAAGAAGCCAGTCTGTCGAAGCCACAGAGAAGATTGTTGGGATGAGTTTGGTGCGTCTGGTTTCATGAAGTTATTTTAATTTGAGCTCTCATTGATGTTTGGGTGTAATTCACTTTGGTGTCGGGCAGTTGTTAAAAAAAAAAAAATAAAATAAAATTAACCACTGTCTCTTAAAAAGAAAAAAACTAATGATTGTCGGGGCGTAGATTTTTAACTTTGCCAAGACCTGGTGACATATGGGGCTTTCAATGAGGTCATGCCCTCAGCAGTTAGCCCAGACCACTGCGGTCTGGGCTTATTGCAGTCCTCATGAGGTCTGCTCTCTCTATTTTACATTCACACACATTTGTAAGTCTGTGTCAGTATATTTTACTAGCCCATATTTGGCTATGGGCTAGTAAACATGCCCCTTGGTCCATGGAGGTCGGTTTAGAGAGGAGACTTCCTGCTGAATTGGAGCCTTGAGCACCTTTCATTTTTGGAGGCTTTGTGTGATGGAGCTTTTAAAAGATGAGCTGATGGCTCTGAGAGCAGCTGGACTGGGGTCTGAGAAGATGAGATTGATCTAAGCCAGTAAGTTAATAATCATAATTAAATCTATTTAATTGTGATTTTCAACTCCTTGGCAGTAACCAAAAGTAATAGAAATTACTCTAGGTAACTCAAAAAAACGACATTGTTTTTGTATTTGTCCCAATCTATACTACCACCTATTTAAACTTTCTGGATGGGTGACCGAGGACCAGGATCCTGTCCTACATCCGCGTACGGATGGAGAGGGGTAGAGGAGGGGTAGAGGAGGGGTGGTGTAGAGGAGGGGTCCACGGGGACGGGGCTCACCCTGGCTCTTGACCGGCTGGGCCTTGACCTGATGGCCCTTGACGGGGTAGCTCTTGGAGACCCTGGCGTAGTGGCGTTCGGGGGTCGCCGCGACGAGAGCGAGCAGGACGAACAGAACGCTGGTCACGCGGAGATCCATGTTGGGACGGTAAACCTGCGGAAGACGGGAAGTAGCATTTCAGTGCTGGGATAAAGTCACTCAACGTGAAGACATTGGAACTCAACAGGACACAAGCAGTCACATTAAAGAGTATGGCTCAATCATCCGTCAACTAGCTGAAGCTACACACCATTTAGAACCTATGATACTTTTGCACCTGGTGGCTCGGTAAGAACTAAGCAAGCTCTAGGGTTCATCTCAGACCAGTTTGGTCATTCCTGCTCAGCTGAGCATCCCTGCCCTCTGTTCCACCTCCCCACCTCTCTGTTCCACCTCCCCTCCTCTCTGCTCCTCCTCTCTGCTCCACCTCCCCTCCTCTCTGCTCCACCTCCCCACCTCTCTGCTCTGACCTCCTGTCCCTCTGAAGACCTCCTGTCCCCCTGAAGACCTCCTGTCCCCCTGAAGACCTGGTGTCCCTCTGAAGACCTCCTGTCCCCCTGAAGACCTGGTGTCCCCTCTGAAGACCTCCTGTCCCCCCATGGGAGCAGGAGGGCCAGGGGAGACCAGAGAGGAACCAGAGGAAGGCCAGAGGGAAAGACCAGGAGATCTGAGAAGAAGGACCAGAGAGGGACCAGGAAAGAGGCCAGGAGAGACCAGAGGGAGAGCGAGACCAGATGGAGACTGGAGCAGAGTGAGACGAGAGCCCTTACCTTCGGTTCACGCTCCAGAGAACAGTGGGGGCGGTCGGTCGGGAGGCTTCTGTCCCGGGTTAAATCCTAAAGTGTGAAGACTCTGTCTCTGCTCAGACCTCCTGCTACTTCTCCCTGGGCCTCTGGGGTGCAGGTCTTTATACCCTGGTCCTCTCCATCCCACTGAGGCCCGGGCTCTGAAGCTCCTCCCCTCCCCCCTCTGATGTCATCATCTTTAATGAGGGGGTGCCGCGTCGTCACCATGACTACGGCTGGACCCCACCCCTCCTGTTGTTTGTCCCTTCCTCCACCTCTCTCCTCTCCTCTCTTTCCTTCTCTCCTCCTGACCTTTTGCTGCAGATATTCTGTGAAGCTCCTCCTGTCTGGGGTTTAGACCTGGTCTTGGGTTTGGACCTGGTCTTAGGTTTGGACCTGGTCTTGGGTTTAGTTCTGGTCTTGGGTTTGGACCTGGTCTTGGGTTTAGATCTTGTCTTGGGTTTAGACCTGAGATGTGGTCCTGGGTTGACCTGATTCCTCTGTGCTGTCTTTTGCGTTGAAAACATCATCAAGTCGTCCACTTTGTGGAAGTCAATTTAAAGGGTTAAGTTTAAGTTAAGTTTCCCTCTCTGTTTTTAAGTGACTCAAGCTGATGAGGTTCAAATGGTTTCTGGAGTCTGTTTGTGGGTTGTTGGTGTTGAACGTCTGGTTCAAAAAGAAGAACTCTTATCATGAAGTCTCTCCTCTCTTGCTGTATTTCCAATACTGGCATTTATCATTAGCATCATCAATCAATCATCCAATCAATAAATGTGGCGCTTTTGAAGGATATTGTTCAGAATTTAACATATGAATATATCCTGACATGCATGTACAATAATACTTCTGGCTACATGAGCTTTTTTGAGTGCCACTCTATTTAGTATGCAAGAATATAATCCAATGTCAGTGAGATGCAGTACCACACTGAGACACCGGAGGGCAGAGTTGGGTCTCCTTCTCTTCCATGGGGGTTAGGGTTAGGGTTAGTGTTATTAGTGCCATAAGAAACGTAGGACGCTAGTAATATAGCGGTTTGTGTAGGTGACACATGGGGGGTCTCAGCAGGAAACCGAGGGGACTTTACTATATCCATAGAGGATGTTGATATCTCACAACGATGAGAACATATTGCTTATTTTACTGCAGAGAGTATTAGATCAGTCTTCATGAGCCATGAGCCATGAGCCACCCCCCCCCCCCCCCCCCGGATCGGGTTGTGGCCTGATCCGGGATAAGAGGGGGTCCAGGTCTGGTTGGGGTACCGGTCTAGATGTGGTCTAGGTCTGAGGGGGTCCAGGTCTGGACAGGGTCCAGATCAGAGGGGTGTCCAGGTCTGGTTGGGGTACCGGTCTAGATGTGGTCCAGGTCTGGATGTGGACCTTCACCAGCGCGGTGTCGTGTGCGTGCGGCGGCGGGGGTTGTATACGAATGATTACACGGTTGCTTCATGGCTCAGCGGCACTCAAGATATTAAAATAGATCCCCGGTTTATACTTTATTACCCACAGCCAGAACGTTGTGATTTAAATTCAATTAAGTTGGCGTGGGCACGGAGTCACACCCTGCTGAGGATACAGAATGAAAATAAGAACGTGGATAATCCACCATTAGGAGCGTAATCGGTAGGTTTGATGCTGAGATCTTTTTTTGTTCTTTATCACAGTTTTACACAAAACCCACAGACCAACAGAACCTGATGTGTCATGGATTCATTTCCCCTCTTCCCATGAAAGTGGCCCCTAACTTAACCCTAAACCTAGCCTAACCTAAACCTAAAGCCTCACCTTACCTTAACCCTAAACCTAACTAACTCTAGCCCTTGACCCTTAACCTATCCTAACCTAACCTAGCCCTTAAACTATCCTAACCTAGCCCTAAGAGGCCCCATACTATGGAATGGATTACCTGCATTAAGAGCCATAGCTTCCCACTCTGTCTTTAAGAAACAGCTTAAAAAACATCTCCTGTCATGAATCATCTAGTTACTTCCTGCCTGCTTCAATTCTTCTCATCAGTAGCCTATTCTATCTAACATTTCTACTGTATCTTTCAAATCCATAGATCTGCCACATCTTCTTCCATCCATTTTGGATGACTTTGTTGTCTCCTGATTTTTCTTTTTCCTTATTGACATTGATTATTTTTGTACCTTATCTCCTCTCTTGGTTTATTTGTCAGCCTTAAACGATTAAGTGTGATTATTGAAAGGGGTGGAGCTCTGTACAAGCCCATTGGACTTCGTTCCCTCCTTGCACCATTTAATGTTAATGTGTGCTAAATAATAAACTAAACTAAACTAACCCTTAAACTAAGCTAACCCTTAACCTAACCTAACCCTAAACCTAACCTAGCCCTAACCTAAACCTAACCCTTTAACCTAAGCTAACCTAGCCCTAGCCCTTAACCATCCTAACCTAACGAAACAATCTGTTTATGGGTTGATGTATCATCCTTCAAAATCAGGATGTAACAAGTAAACCCGACCCTACCTAGTGTGTACCGGGTTCTGTTGGGAGGGTCTGCCAGCGTGTCGCCTTGAATCTTTCAAACCCTCTGTGAAGTAAACAGGGGCCTGAGGTTCAGACATGACGTGATGCCCTGTGACCACATGTAGTCACTGGAGCTCTGGCTCTGGGTTCCTACGTAATGCAGCCTATGGTAAACATGAGGTCCATGATGAACCTTACTGCCGGAGCTAGTCTATAGAACTCATCAGCTCTATGATGGAGCTCAGGGCTGGAGCTAGTCTATAGAACTCATCAGCTCTATGATGGAGCTCAGGGCTGCAGGTAGTCTATGGTACTCATGAGGTGTATGATGGACCTGGAGGTTTACATTCTAGGGTACCTGGCATTATTACATGTAAACCATCCTCACCAATACTTGGTCCTTCCATTATCTTTGATATAGATATAGATCAATTATTTTGATGTATATCTATAGCTATATCGTTTTTAGGAATAGTTAAATTAACAAATCAAACGCAGAGGTGTTCTGACCACCCCAGCTCAGAGGAAAGGGAGCCACTAATTAGCGTTTGATTGGTCCAATCAGAAGCAGATCTAAAGATAGGCTGTTTGTGACTGAGGGGGGGCGATTTAAAGTGAATAGAAGTGAAAGACCACTAAGAGGCTGTTGGATCCTAACGAACGGTTCGGTCTCCAGGCGGACACTGCCTGCAATTATACCAACCAGGACGGAAAAAAACACGGCGCCTATCTGGGAATACCTGAGCCGTCTTCCTGCTGGTCTCCCTCATCGTTCTGAAGACTGTCAACCACAGAGTCATGGTCCTGAAGACTGTCAACCACAGAGTCATGGTCCTGAAGACTGTCGACCACAGAGTCATCGTCCTGATCCAAAGACTGTGAAATACCACGTCCATTAGTGGTCTCTGTTTGGTGTAGCAGGACACGGGTCATTTAATTTATTACCACATAGGATGTGAATGAGATGAGGCGTCTAGTTGAGTCTCCCTTTGGTCTGTGTGTTGTTGTTGTTTCAGGTCAATGACCTGAATCTATAACTGTACTTTTTATGCATGCATCACCGGATTCAAACCAATCACACCACTGCCGGTTCTGAAGAACAAATAAATAGCTCTTTCCCACGTTAACCGTTTCCCCAAATCCCTTTTTAAATCCCAAGTCAGCGTTAAATATGCTTGGGTTCACCGTGAGGTTTCCCTTAAACCCATATCCCGTTATTAGTCTCTTTATTTTGGTCTTTGCACAGCCCTGACTACTAAACCTGAGCGCTGCTCCACTGTGACCGGCCGGGGTTCAGCTGAGTTCTGGAATGTTGAATGTATAGATTCACCGGGAGCTTCACACCCTCACGGTTTCACACTGTTGTTTATCTGGCGGTGAGCGTGGTCAGAGCGTACCGAGTTGACTCCGTGCGGGAGGACGTCTGTCTTCTCCCGACAGAGCAGTGCCTTGTTTTGCTCCCTCTCTGAGGTTCTCAGACTTTATTGGTCGAGGACTTCTTAACACAGGTGAGCCATGATCAGTAGTCCATGCAGGTTTCACAAGCACCGCTTAAAGTGGACGGTAAAGAGTACCTTTTGGAGACTTCTCTGTTCCGTAATTTACTTTCTGCTTGGTATTGAACTTCTTACTCAGCTGACGCGACCGCAAGATCCATCTTTAGTCGAGGCGACTCCGGGTGGGGTCCCCACGCCCGGTGGTGTCCGCGCTCCGGGTGGGATCCCCACCCACAGGAAGAGGAGCACTGTTTTAGACTGGGCTGGTGCCCGGTGGATATCAGACGTTCTGGTTGTTGTTTGGTCGGTGTCCGACTATTCTGGGTTCTATCTCATGCCCGTGAGGCCCCGTTTACCATGCTTGACCCCCTGAGGGCCCGGAGGAGGTGTTTGGTTCCAAACCCATCCCTCTAAACACAGTCTTTGAGGTTTCATGCTTCTTTCAGGAAGCACGGTTGGTGTTTACCAAATTACGACGCTCTCAAAATAATTACGGGATAGAAAAAAAGGACAGAAGGGAAAAGTGTAGTGTTGGCAGCGAGGTTTTCCCCGCGGTCGCTGGAGCCCAACCCACGCGATCCTTTAGGTGACGCTAGCCATTCTGGACTATTTTTACTGACGCCATCAAAGCTAGGATATTTGTCCAACTGTAAACTGTGGGAAAACTCCTAAAGCCAGTGAGCAGGACATCACATACCAGTTCACACAGTCTCTTATCAGAGGGATGGCTGTAGGTGCTGCATGGGTCAAAGGTTGTATCATATAAGTCAAAGCCCAATGAAAGTAGTGCAATCCCCTCCCTCCCACCCCCCCCCCCACCCTTCCGACTATCCCCAAGATGTCATAAAAGGTTTGACATAGTCCGCTTTCGAGGAAAACTACCTTTCCCCCCTCGTCCAATCAGAGGACTGGAACCTGGATGTGGTGCTGGTGGTTCCACTCTCTGGGATCCTGGGTTGGGTATATTGCGTATAAATTGTTCTCCTGCAATCTCAGGTCTGTTGTTTTTGTCGGTTTGGTGGTATTCTGGTGCCGAGATGGGATGGACTCCCAATGCTATTCTTAGAGCAAGGGGTGTGGAGGACTTTTAGTTGTTGTTGTAGCCTCGCTGCCCTTCAGCTGACAGGAACAAGGAGCGAGCTGTGAGCTGTACTCATGTCTCCATTCGGTCCACGGCTGATGCACAGATAGTGATGGACATGCTTTAGCACATGAACGGCTGTAATGGCTTCAATAACAGCCATTACTGCTGGGGTTTCAAAAGGTACCTCACCTTCTTTAAACGGTTCCCATGCTCTAAATAAAGCGTCAGGGTTTATATTTTAGATTATGTTGTGTTGTTGAATCCTCGTGGGAATAGGAGTGCGTTTTTATGCTATGTAGCTCTTGGCTAAGATGTGCTGAAGTGAGGGTTGGGGTTAGAGAGAGGAAAGGGAGAGGTGGTGGTGTGCAGTTGTCCGTTCATCTCGCCCCATTTCGACTGTAATGTACACAGCTGCCCTCAAAACTTAACTAGCCCATCAAATCTGGTCAGGAAGCTTTTTTTGCTTTGGTTTCCACCATGAAAACCGAACAAAACAGGATTGGGTCAATTTTGGTCTCCTTTTAAACTTGTTATTTTATATGTTATATGTTATTATCTTTATTTGTCAATCTCTTTTTAAGTTTCTATACTTGTCCTGCTGTGACCCACATTCTCCATCAGGGATTAATGAAGCACATTTAGTCCTGCTCGGATATTGAAGGCAGTTCATTCAGCAGAGTGCTCCGCTGGTTGTATTAATCCAGGTAGGTTGGTTTATGTTGAAAATAGTTTCTGCACCTAAACTCCTGGTAAGCAAGGAGCCACTGACAACTGTAGCCTCTGTTAGTTGAGCTGATGAGGTCAGGGTCAGGGTTAGCTGATGAGGTCAGGGTTAGCTGATGAGGTCAGGGTTAGCTGGTGAGGTCAGGGTTAGCTGATGAGGTCAGGGTTAGCTGATGAGGTCAGGGTTAGGGTTAGCTGATGAGGTCAGGGTTAGCTGATGAGGTCAGGGTTAGCTGGTGAGGTCAGGGTTAGCTGATGAGGTCAGGGTTAGCTGATGAGGTCAGGGTTAGGGTTAGCTGATGAGGTCAGGGTTAGCTGATGAGGTCAGGGTTAGGGTTAGCTGGTGAGGTTAGGGTTAGCTGATGAGGTTATTATTATTATATTATTATTCAGAAATCCTTATTACAAAACCTGGAGTTCACAGTCTTTTATTTCATCTATTTAATCTGTATTGTATTTATCTAAAAATTCACCACGACAGCTCCATTCTCCTCTCCCCATAGTTCTAGTACTCTCTAGTACTACGCACTCATGAGAAATACTCCTTAGAATCTCAATTAGAAATGTCTGAATTGATCCAGGATATCAGAATCAAAGTATTTATGCAAGGAAAAGTATTTTTTGCATTGCAAACATTGTTGAATTCAGTTTGAAATCAATTTGATTTGAAGCTGCATGGAATTGGATTTGTTTCTGGAACAAATGCTGATTACAGAGAAATTGCACCCTCAGTTTAAAATACTTTATAAAACGGGTGGCTTAAATCAAGCGATCTGATTGGTTCCCAACTGTTGTATATTGAGCGTATACACACAGCTATGACGCCCGTTCAGTTTACAGAGTTCTGTATCACTCCGCGCCTAACTTCAACTGTTGTTTATTTATATATAAAAGCAAAAGCATAGTTCACTGAAGCCTAAAAATATATTGATTGATGGAGAGTGAACTGCTCGATAGTAGGCTAAATTGCCGGCGAACCAAGCTATCGTCTCTAGCCTTCTTTCTGAAGGACGCTACAGTGTGTTGCATAGCAACCGCCGCACACTTTGCAGGCAGCCAGGAGGGACTACATTTTTGTATTTGTTTAAAAAATGCTTATCTGACTTTCTCGCTTTTTCAAAATGGAGGGTGTCTATGACTTTCATTTCGCCATACTTACGTAACCGTTTTATAAAAGCAATAGATCACTTCAGTCAGTGATATACGCTCATTATACCACAGTGAAGGGGGTCGCCGTCCATCCGCTGCGCGTCGGGACGGACAACGCCCCTTAACTGTGGCATAATGATTACATTCCACGGCCTGTCGTGATCTATTGCTTCCTCTGGCAGCTCTACTTTAATCCATTGGGTTTTCTCATCTAACTGGGAGGGAAGAGAGAGAGAGAGAGAGGTAGAGAGAGAGAGAGAGAGGTAGAGAGAGAGAGAGAGAGAGAGAGAGGTAGAGAGAGAGAGGGGGAGAAACTGAGTCATTCAGCCAGTAAAGCTGTGGGGCAGCCGGACACATGTGTGCTGGTTTTGACGGTATCTAAAATAGGTTTGTTTTTGAAGTCAGCAATTCCCAAAGCAAACATAGTATTAGGATACAAAGCCCACAGCACCGCTGTCCTCAAGTCATTCTCCACTCGCTGCCTGCCTGGCTCCTACTACCTGCCTGGTTCCTACTGCCTGGTTCCTGCTGCCTGGTTCCTACTGCCTGGTTCCTGCTGCCTGGTTCCTACTGCCTGGTTCCTACTGCCTGGTTCCTACTACCTGCCTGGTTCCTACTGCCTGGTTCCTACTGCCTGGCTCCTACTACCTGCCTGGTTCCTACTGCCTGGTTCCTACTGCCTGGTTCCTACTACCTGCCTGGTTCCTACTGCCTGCCTGGTTCCTACTACCTGGTTCCTACTGCCTGCCTGGTTCCTACTACCTGGTTCCTACTGCCTGGTTCCTACTGCCTGGTTCCTACTGCCTGGTTCCTACTGCCTGGTGCTAACTCTTCTTAATGAGCCGAGGGCCCGCGGTGGCTAACCTGCTGTTGAATTGACCCATCACAATAAAAGCCCTTCTCCCTCCCACCACCGCAGCCATGGTTCCCGCCAATCAGATAGAGGGGATCCACCCCCCCTGTGACCAACCAGAAGCCCCGCCCCTCTAATCGTCCGTGGGCCCCCGGTCTTGTAATTATTCACAATTAGCGAAAGTGCTGCGTTGTTCTCCGCTCGGAGCTGCGGCCCGCTTTGACGTTGTCGTGGAAACAGCCGTGGTGTTTTCACAAGGGCTTCATAAAAAGACGAGTTCAGACCATGCAGTCATCCTCGCGGCGCTGGCTCCCTGACGAGTCTGGAAAGTCTCGCGCTTTGTGCTAATTGCATTGCCCGGAAAGTCTCGCGCTTTGTGCTAATTGCATTGCCCGATTTGCATCTCAGACGCCCGCCCTCCGTCGGCGTGGACCCGCTTGGTTTAGTGGCAGCGAGGCACGGACAAGAGATCTGAAATAATAAGGGAGTCCAATATTTAGTGGTGGCCGTGGCGGTTAGAAGCCTGTTTATGTGGGAGGCCACGGGTTGTCATGTGGTTGCAGGTTGGACTAGGATCAAGAGAGTAGGTAGAAGGTATGATCCCTGCTCTTGTCTGACTATGCGGTCATCAGGGGGGGGGGGGGGCGGCATTAGCTCAGGAGGTAGAGCGGTGTTGGCTGGTAACCGCAAGGTTGCTGGTTCGATCCCCGGCTCCTCCTAGCTGAGTGTCGTGGTGTCCCCTGAGCGAGACGCCCTCACCCTACTTGCTCCTGGCGAGCTGGCTGCCGCCCTGCGTGGTCGACTCCTGTATAAATGAGGACCATTTAGGAGGCTCCTCATCCAGAGCAACCTTCATCTGAGGCTGAAGGCCATCTCAGCATTTCATCACGATTGACTTGCTACAACCGAGTTTCTAAATGGCAGCTGACTGAGTGGAGTCGCTGTAGGAATGAGAGCACTAGAGGAGTCGACAATTTACTACTTGTATAACATGATTACCACATGTTGTACAAGTAGTAAATTAGTAGTAGTAGTAAATTCAAACACGAAAGATAACATAAATCAACATCTACTCTAACGGCAAATGAGAACCTTGGATTTCTTGACAGCAAACAGCAGGCAGCAAACCTCATCACAGACGAGGCGACACAGAAGTTTTTCATCTAGTTAATGACTTTCACTAGCACACTGTATCTGTCATCTATCTCGACACGGGCGCCATCTTGGTGTATACAGGATACGCGTGTTTACCTCGGTCTTCGTCAGTTCCTGTCTCCAACGAGTGAGACGAGTTATATAATATATATGTATATAACAATTATATAATCAGTGGGCTGCAAGATGTCAACCTGAACCTGAACTCTCCCTAGAAAACGTGTTTAAGAAGTGTTTAACGTAAGAAAACGGGTCTTATTGTGTCAGAGAGTGGGCACAGCTCACCATGTTGACACACTCGAGTCGCTCTAGATAGATGGATAGACAGATACAACTTTATTCAAGACGCGTGCTGACGGACGGGTTTCGTGCGACGAAGTTGTCCTTCATCTGGGTGGGAATGTGTGGCTGTTATGTTTGAAACGCTTAAACGTCCCGGTGCGTTTGGGCTCTTTGATGTTTGTTGTTCGCTGGAAGATAAGCCTCTGTTTACCGCCAACGTTAACACGCCGAGCCAGACCCCCGCACACCCCAGACCACCGCCGCACGCCCAGACTCGCTCCCAGCACCGCCGCTCTCTGAAACGTCGCTTTGCCCTTTGAAGGGGAGACGAGCTTTGATCGTTAACTGCAACAATTATAAAATCTGTGGGCTGCGAGCCTGCCGAGTCAGTCTGAACCCACAACCCTCCGCAGAAGACCGCCGGTCTGAGGGCCTCCAGGGGGGGGAGAGGTCCTCAGGGGGGTTGGATCGGGTCGTCTGATTGGAGGTTCTAGTCTCTTATCTCTTTTTCATCTCCATCTCGCTCACTCTTCCCTCGCTGCGTCTCTGACTCTCGCAGCCCATCTATCTCACGCCTGTGTTTACTTCGCTCTTAACTGCTGTTGGTTTGTGGTGTAGACTGGTCTGGTGCTTCTGGTTTGGGTGGATCTCTGGGATTCAGATGAAACTGGATTTCAATACAACTATATATATATTGAATTGTTATTAGGCCTACCACATTGACCATGCTAAAATAGTTTGGACCACAGTAGGCCTACCACATCGACAATGTTCTAATAGTTTTGGACCACAGTAGGCCTACCACATTGAGCATGTTAAAAATAGCCTGCGAACGACTGCAAGTGACTCCTTTTTAGAGAGAATCAAAATAATAGTGGATAAAATATTATGTTGATATTTGGACCTGTAAACACTTAATGTAACCTTTTGACCTTCTGACAACTGATTCAGAATGAGGAGTTCTGGGGCGGTCACCCAATGCTGAAAAACAGTGCTGATGAAACTCATTTCTGCGGTGCCAAGAGGGTTGTTCATCACATCGTGGATTTAAACAGCTGAAAGTCGTCAATACTTTTAACCGACAGATATCGTATTACGTCCATCAAACTTTAAACTGGATGAATGTTTTTGTTTTTGCCATGAAGGTGCCATCGCAACGTTCCAAGGAACATCCAGACGCTTGGTCATGTGAGCGATGTTTGTTCTTGTCCCGTAATGTTGGCGATAAAGACAACAACAACAGACTGAAGTCTCTCTGACCGCCACAGTTCAGTACAGCGTCTGAGGGGCGCCGGCCTCAACCCTCCATTTGATATAAACCTCAGCGGCTCAGAACAATGGGCCTCTTATCACGCTGAGAACCACAGGCCTCTCGCTGCAGACACACTCCCCTCCACTGCTCCACCGTGACTCAGCGCATTTTAGGCCCGCTGTCTTTTATAGTCGGAGGCCTAAACGTCCAATTATATTCTCTGCGCAATTAAGCCTGAGATGAAGCCAAGGGCTTAGGATCACTCTCTATCTAACTGTCTCACTCCCTATGTAACTGTCTCACTCCCTATCTGTCTCCCTCCCTGTCTGACTGTCTCACTCCCTATCTAACTGTCTCACTCCCTATCTGTCTCCCTCCCTGTCTGACTGTCTCACTCCCTATCTAACTGTCTCACTCCCTATGTAACTGTCTCACTCCCTATCTGTCTCCCTCCCTGTCTGACTGTCTCACTCCCTATCTAACTGTCTCCCTCCCTATCTAACTGTCTCACTCCCTATCTAACTGTCTCACTCTCTATCTGTCTCACTCACCATCTAACTATTTCACTCCCTATCCAACAGCCTCACTTCATACATGTATCAATCCCTATATGTCTCACTCCCTATCTAACGGTCTCACTCCATATCTATGTCACTCCCAATCTAACAGTATCACTCCATATACAGTATGTCTCACTCCCTATATTTCCCACTCACTATCTACTGTCTCACTCCCTATCTACCTGTCTCTCTCCCTATCTGTCTCACTCCCTTTCTAACTATCTCACTCCCTATCTAACTGTCTCAATCCATATATGTCTCACTCCCTATCTGTCTCACTTCCCATCTGTCTCAATCCATATATGGTTCACTCCCTATCTATCTCACTCCCCATCAAACTGTCACTCCCTAACTGTCTCACTTCTCACATCTAACTGTCTTAATCCATATCTAACTGTCTCACTCCCTATCTGCCTCACTCCATATATGTGTCACTCCCTAACTGTCTCACTCCTTATCTGTCTCACTCCATATCTAGCGGTCTCACTCCCTAACTGTCTCACTCCCTATCTATCTCACTCCCCATCTAACTGTCTCACTCCCTAACTGTCTCACTCCCTAACTGTCTCACTCCCTAACTGTCTCACTCCCTATCTGTCTCACTCCCCGTGGTCTGAGGACCTGTGTGCTCTGAAGGTCCTCCTCTGCGGTGAGTTGTTTATCTTCCCTCCTCTGTCGGACTGATCCTGGAGCTGTGAAGATAACGTCTGTTTATCACGTGTCGGGGGCGTGTCCAGGGACAGGAAGTGGGTGTCTGGAATGACGGCGGCTTAACCCTCCCCCCCCCCCCCCCTCACCCTAGGGGGCTGAGTGATCCCCCCCCCCCCTCACCTCTAGGGGGCTGAGTGATCCTCACCCCCAGGGGCTGGGTGATGACTGGAGGTTATTGACCTCCCTAGACCAGACCAGTCGCTCCCTCCAGATCCACCAGGTGATCTGGTTAAAACACTGATCGACATTGCTCTTATGATCTTCTCAATTCTTTATTTTGATTTGCTATTCATGCGCTCATGAAGTGAGACGTTTATTTCTGTTCTCTAGCTTTTCCTGGTTGTTGTCGCCCTCTCCTGGTGGCCAGGCGTCGCTGTCACACCCGCTGTCTGGGTTCTGTTGTAACGGACCTCGGCACCGCGAGTCCACAGTCGCACCACCAGGGGGCAGCGTGCTCCAAGCTATTCTGTTGAATGCGTCCTCTTTTCAGCCCTCAGATTCATCAGATTCATTCATGCGTCACTTTGCCCTCCGACCCGGGTCGCCTTTCAGGGCCGATGGGGTCACGTCTAAACGACGTCGAGTCGTCCTGATTCACGCTTCGTTTGAATCCTCTCCTTAAAAGCTCTCGGTTGAGATGCGTGGTTTAGGTGTGACGAATGAGAAAGTGAATCTTATTCCTGTTTGCTGACCTTGCGTGATGTTGAAGTGGTTTATGGCACTTTATCTCCATTTCTTATCTCATGTTCAAATGCTGATTTGTGCAGCCGCGTGACCGATGTGTAACACATTGCACAGTAAGGAAGAAGAAGAGTGTTGGGGTGCGTTAGGGTAAGTTAACCTAAGTCAACCTTAAGCCAAGATTTAGAGGAGAGACAAAACATTCAGAATCTGCAAAGCGGCTCGTTAACGAGCTAATAACGAGCTAACAACGAGCTAGCATGTTCTCCAGCCAAACCAACAGTGAGTTAGCTTGGTAGCTCCAAGGCGGTGCGGCTCCTGGCTCCTGGTGTCCCCTGGGAGCGGAGCACCTCCTCTAACTCCTGGTGTGTGTGCGTGTGTGTGTGTGTGTGTGTTGTGTGCGTGTGTGTTGTGTTGTGTTTGGTGTCCCTTGGGAGCAGAGAACGCCGGGACCTACTTCCCCAGCGTGAAGCGGGACCCGGGCCGCTACCTGCAGCCCTGCTCGGAGGAGGTGAAGGCGTGGCTGCGCAGCATGAAGGCGGCCGGGAAGGTCCTGCTGCTCATCACCAGCTCCCACAGTGACTACTGCCGGCTCATCTGTGACCACGTCCTGGGGTGAGAGCCCCGAGGGACCCGGACCCCTACCCTACACTGGGGCCCCTATACCCTGACACCCTACACTGTGGCCCCTATACCCTGACACCCTACACTGTGGCCCCTATACCCTAACACCCTACACTGTGGCCCCTATACCCTGACACCCTACACTGGGGCCCCTATACCCTGACACCCTACACTGGGGCCCCTATACCCTGACACCCTACACTGGGGCCCCTATACCCTGACACCCTACACTGTGGCCCCTATACCCTGACACCCTACACTGTGGCCCCTATACCCTGACACCCTACACTGTGGCCCCTATACCCTGACACCCTACACTGTGGCCCCTATACCCTGACACCCTACACTGTGGCCCCTATACCCTGACACCCTACACTGTGGCCCCTATACCCTGACCCCTACACTGTGGCCCCTATACCCTGACACCCTACACTGTGGCCCCTATACCCTGACACCCTACACTGTGGCCCCTATACCCTAACACCCTACACTGGGGCCCCTATACCCTAACACCCTACACTGGGGCCCCTATACCCTAACATCCTTTACTGTGGCCCCTATACCCTAACACCCTTTACTGTGGCCCCTATACCCTGACACCCCTACACTGTGGCCCCTATACCCTAACATCCTTTACTGTGGCCCCTATACCCTAACACCCTTTACTGTGGCCCCTATACCCTGACACCCTACACTGTGGCCCCTATACCCTAACACCCTATACTGTGGCCCCTATACCCTGACACCCTACACTGTGGCCCCTATACCCTAACACCCTATACTGGGGCCCCTATACCCTGACACCCTACACTGGGGCCCCTATACCCTAACACCCTATACTGGGGCCCCTATACCCTGACACCCTACACTGTGGCCCCTATACCCTAACACCCTTTACTGTGGCCCCTATACCCTAACACCCTTTACTGTGGCCCCTATACCCTGACACCCTACACTGTGGCCCCTATACCCTAACACCCTATACTGGGGCCCCTATACCCTGACACCCTACACTGGGGCCCCTATACCCTGACACCCTACACTGGGCCCCTATACCCTGACACCCTATACTGGGGCCCCTATACCCTGACACCCTACACTGTGGCCCCTATACCCTAACACCCTACACTGGGGCCCCTATACCCTGACACCCTACACTGTGGCCCCTATACCCTAACACCCTATACTGGGGCCCCTATACCCTGACATCCTTTACTGGGGCCCCTATACCCTGACACCCTACACTGGGGCCCCTATACCCTGACACCCTACACTGGGGCCCCTATACCCTGACACCCTACACTGGGGCCCCTATACCCTAACACCCTATACTGGGGCCCCTATACCCTGACACCCTACATTGTGGCCCCTATACCCTAACATCCTTTACTGTGGCTCCTATACCCTAACACCCTTTACTGGGGCCCCTATACCCTAACATCCTACACTGGGGCCCCTATAACCTAACATCCTTTACACACACACACACACACACACACACACCCCTGCATACGTACACACACGCACCCTGCATACGTACACACACAGAGAACACACACATGGCTGAGTAGAATTCCAGGTCTGGACTCTCGGGTCTGGAGTTTTTCCCCCAACTTCCGGCATTCCTTACACTCCTGGCATGCCACTGGTCATCCCAACGCTCCCCCCCCTCCCCTCCCCTCCCTCCCCCCACCTCCCCCCCCTCCTCTCCTCTCCCCTCCTCTCCCCTCCCCTCCTCTCCCCTCCTTTCCTCTCCTCTCTTCTCCCCTCCTCTGACCCTCCCCTCCCCTCCTCTGACCCTCCCCCCCTCCCCTCCTCTCCCCTCCTCTCCCCTCCTCTCCCCTCCACTCCTCTGACCCTCCTCTCCTCTCCTCTCCTCTCCTCTCCTCTCTCCTCCTCTCCTCTCCTCTCTTCTCTTCTCTTTTTCTCCTCTCCTCTCCCCTCCTCTCCTCTCCTCTCTTCTCTTCTCTTTTTCTCTTCTCCTCTCCTCTCCTCTCTCCTCCTCCCCTCTCCTCTCCTCTCCTCTCTTCTCTTCTCTTTTTCTCTTCTCCTCTCCACTCCTTAATAATAATAATAATACTAAACTACGTAAGACTCACAGGGAAGTTATACTTAACTTAATAATAATAATAATAATAATAATAATACTAAACTACTTTAGACTAACATGGACGTTATACTTAACTTCATAATAATGAAGTAACGTCTACGTCCACCTCCTACACTGCACCAGCACCAGGCCTCCACCTTCCGGCTGCCTTTAACAGCTCTCTCTTTATAGGTCTGGAGTCCGGTCAGACAAACGCTTTTGTCCCAGCAGGCTCTCTGTAGCGTCTGGTTCAGACCCCACTTAGCAGAGTCAACCAGGGGCTCAGGTCTGTTGCTACAGCCAGAGCCCCCCCCCCCCCCCCCCCCCCGGCAACGCCTCATCACACAGGATGGAACGATACCCGTATCACAGCCACGGTATCACATGGGTGTGAAACGTGATACGTGAACCGCGCTGCTGCTGGATCAGAAAGATATCTAGAGACCAGACGTTGTTCATCACAGCGGTGGGGGAGAAGCGACGGATGGCAACAAGAAAAGAGAGATAGGTTTAGAGATGTGTTTTTTTTTTTAGATCATTACACTCTGGAGAGATATCAGTTGAAGTAATTTAGAGAGATTTGGAGAGATTGCGAGGCGGCAGTAGCTCACGATCCCCGGCTCCTCCCAGCCCCCGGAGTGTCAAGGACATGACACAATACACTTTTTAATACATAATAATACAATACACTTTATAATACATAGTAAAACAATACACTTCATTATAATACATATTAATATGGGTAAGGGTTAGTTAATCTAACCCGAACTAACCCTGAGCCCCAACAGGGCGGGGTTTGAGAGCTCTTCGTCTGGCTCTTCGTCCCCCCCCCCCCCCCCCCCCCCCCTCCCCTCTACTCCCCTCTTAACCACTTCCTGCCAAACGGCAGACTGGTCGTTCTGTTACTCCCAGCCTCCTCCTCCTCCTCCTCCTCCTCCTCCTCTGCTGGAACAACATTCCCCCCCTGACCTTTGACCCCACCAGCATGTGTCACCTCCCATAGAGAAGGCATGTTGGGTCCTGGCCCAGCTGTGTGTGTGTGTGTGTGTGTGTGTGTGTGTGTGTGTGTGTGTGTGTGTGTGTGTGTGTGTGTGTGTGTGTGTGTGTGTGTGTGTGACTATAGGTGTGTGTGTGTGTGTGTGTGTCTGGAGGTGTGTGTGTGTGTGTGTGTGTGTGAGACTGTAGGTGTGTGTGTGTGTGTGAGACTATAGGTGTGTGTGTGTGTGTGTGTGTGTGTGTGTGTGTGTGTGTGTGTGTGTGTGTGTGTGTGTGTGTGTGTGTGTGTGTGTGTGTGAGACTGTAGGTGTGTGTGTGTGTGTGTGTGTGTGTGAGACTGTAGGTGTGTGTGTGTGTGTGTGTGTGTGTGTGAGACTATAGGTGTGTGTGTGTGTGTCTGGAGGTGTGTGTGTGTGTGTGTGTGAGACTGTAGGTGTGTGTGTGTGTGTGTGTGTTAGAGTAGCTGCTCTCGAGGTTTCGGTCGTCACGCCAACAGGACTGAGGAAGTGAAAGCAGATTCTGAGGCGGCAGGCAACTCCGGGGGGGGGTCCCTTTGGAGGGGGGGGGGGGGGGGGGGGGTGTTGTTTCCATGGTGTTTCCATGCTGTTTCCATGCTGTTTCCATGCTGTTTCCATGGTGTTTCCATGCTGTTTCCATGCTGTTTCCATGCTGTTTCCATGCTGTTTCCAAAGCTTTAATCGGGTCCTTCAGCATCAGCCTCGGGTGAACGGGCAAAGTTCACCAAATGCCTAATGGTACCTTAATACTTAATGCTTAACACTTAGTACTTAATACTAAGTACCTACCCAGTGCTTAATGTATTTCTCATGTTGTTATCCACACGACAATAGCAAATCCATCTCTACTGTTGGCTAGTTTTGTTAAACAAGCGCCCTGCAAACGTTGACGTGTTTACCTCGGTCCAAACAAACGCGTCTGTTGATATGAGCCGTTCTCGTGTTTAGATGTGGAATATTTGCCGAGCATCAACACAATATTAAACGAGTCTGAACGTCTACACCAGGGGTGTAGGTGGAGCGTACGGCCCGGGGCCCGGATACGGCCTGCCAAAGCCTTTCATCCACAAAGCACAAAAAAAAAAAATATATATATATATATATTATTTTTTTTATTTTTTTATTAAATAAAATGTTAACAAAGCATATAGCCTAGCCTACAATATAGTTATACAAGCATAAGTGACAACTTTTGAACAAAATGAATTAAGGAGAAAAAGGTTAATTTCCTTTTTGTCTACTTGGGAATGTTGAGGGTCACGTTGGGGTAGCCTGAACAAGTCCCAGTGTCATTTCTAGATCTAACCACGGCTGACGGCTAGCACGGCACCCGCCAAGAAACGAAAGGTTGATCATGAATGTCGTGTTTTCCAAGGAAAATGGACTGATGATTACTGCTTTGTTGAAGTAAAGGGCAGGACAGTTTGCCTTGTGTGTGGAGAATCGCTCGCTGTAATGAAAAATACCCTAACCTGGAACGTCACACGTTACAGGGGGCAGTTACGCAATGACAAAATAAACTCACTCAAGCAAAGTTTGGGTGCCCTACAAGCAGCTTTCACCAGACCAAATTTAGAGAGACAAAACATTGTGCATGCAAGTTATGTGGTGAGTGAGTTATTTTTATAGGCCTAAAAAAAAGTGCGGCCCTCGAAACAAGTTACAAAACGTGATACGGCCCTTGAGGTCAAAAAGGTTCCCCACCCCTGGTCTACACTGTGTGAAGGAAGAGGTTTGTATAATCTGTCTCCCTTCCTTGAGCGATGATGTGATCAAATATTTAGTTATCACCATCATTTGTATTTAAATCGTTGGAGATCTTCGACATTAGAAGGTTAGAAATGTTGCATTGAAAAAAGAGAAAAAACTAAGATAAATAACGACGGAAACATATCAATATTGCACAATATGAATAGAAGGAAGGTCAATGAATAATGTGCATGTCAGCATTCAGAGTGTATATATGGTCATCCATGCATCCTTTTCCTGCTGGGTCAGGGTCTGTCTCCTGGCCCCGGGGCCCCCTGTCTCTGGGCCCCGGGGCCTCTGTCTCTTTGCCCCGGGGCCTCCTGTCTCTGGGCCCCGGGGCCCCCCTGTCTCTGGGCCCCGGGGCCCCTCTGTCTCTTGGCCCCGGGGCCTCTCTTCCTGCTGTGTGCCTGGCGGGCAGAGAGCCAGTGACGATCAGCTGTGAGTTGTAGCTTAGCGAGGCCCGCGGGGCTGTGACTGACAGCTAGCCGCCACATCCTCCTGGCACCGCTTACTGGCACCAATATCCTGGCGTCGTGAGCTAGCTTTGCGCCGCTGCACACCGGCCTTCCAGCCTCCACTGCCCTTTGTGTGCCGCAACACACACGCTGCACCACTGGCCCACTTACTCTGCGCTAGCCAACTTAGCGATGCCAATGCTACATTAGCCTTAATCGGGACGAGGCTGAAGATGCTAGCCATCTCTAGCTAATATATATAGCTAATATCAATGGAAATAATAAATGCTACACAGTAAAGCAGATAAAGTGAACTAGACCATTGGGACCAGTATGGTGGAGCAGTGGCTGATACTAGTGTACAGTCCTTTTGTTATGAGGACGTCTCAAAGGACTCCCGGCCCTGGCTGGACAGCCCTCAGCTCTCAGAGGAAGAAGGGGAAGGAGACCGTGGGAACTTGGACCAAACAGGGGTTTCACTTCCTTACAGACGGCTCGGCCTACCCATGAAGAATGACACAATTCAACTCTAAACCTATCTATTGCTGTTGGGTCGTTTTAGCTGACGCTTTTATCGTTTAAACTTCTTTAGATTAATGAGCAGGTGGGGGTCGGGGCGTCTTGCTCATCGATGCCTTCAGGTAGACCGCTGGGCCATGAGGGGTCGCACCCAGAACCTTTCGGCTGCGATCCAAACACCCTCAGCCCTGCTAAGACCGTCATCATCATCATCCATCTACTAGAAGCTACTACACTAGCTAGCGCGCGTCGATGAGTAGCTCAGCGTAGTGCGTCGCGCTAGCGCCCCTCAAATGCGGTTGCGCCGGCGACCGGTCACAAACCCTGTTTACCCTGAGGACCTGTGGGGGCAGTCGTTCCCGGTTAACGGCCGTCTGTTCTCTGTGCTACAGGAAGGACTACGAGGACCTGTTTGACATCATCATCACCAACGCGCTGAAGCCCGGGTTCTTCTCCTTGGTGCCCCACCAGCGGCCCTTCCGGACCCTCGGTGAGCGTCCGGTCCGCCCCCGGGAATGTTCCAAATGAACGCTACAAAAGACGTTGCTATAAAGTTTGCTGTATGCCTTGAGGTGTCCTCTACGTCACAATGTAATTTTCATACATTACTACGATATGTTACGGTACACGTTACGATATACGTTGCAATGTATGTTACGATGTACGTTACGATATACGTTACGATGTATGTTACGATGTATGTTACGATGTATGTTACGATGTATGTTACGATGTATGTTACGATGTCGTTTTCATACATTACTACGATACGTTACGATATACGTTACGATATACGTTACGATCTATGTTTATGAAAGACGCTGAGATTTGCGTGACGTTATTCATTATGATTTAGTTTCGACATACATTACGATATACGTTGCGATATATGTTAGGATATACATTACAATATATATGTAATACTATACGCTGAGATATGCGTTACGATATGCATTACGCTGTTACAGACGTACGTTATGTGTGCAGTGTCTCCAATCACAGCCCTCAGTCCGTTACGTTTCAGTTGCTTCCTATAGAGTACTGCAGTTCCCAGGTGGGTTCACAGCCCTATACAGTACTGTGGGTTCACAGCCCTATACAGTACTGTCGGTTCACAGCCCTATACAGTACTGTAGGTTCACAGCCCTATACAGTACTGTGGGTTCACAGCCCTATACAGTACTGTGGGTTCACAGCCCTATACAGTACTGTAGGTTCACAGCCCTATACAGTACTGTCGGTTCACAGCCCTATACAGTACTGTGGGTTCACAGCCCTATACAGTACTGTAGGTTCGCTGCCCTAAATAATACTGTAGGTTCCCAGCCCTTTTAACACAAAGTATTTGTTCAGTGTGGTTAGAGGAAATGAAAGTGGACTGTAAGAAGGTCAAGCTACGACTCCTCCTTCCTGTTTGAAATGATTCACCAAATGAACCCTAGAAGAATTGTTCCCATTATTTCCTAGATAAAGATAAAGTGAAAATAACTAAATAAACAAACTTATCAATGAATAGTAAAGCAGGTAAAATAAAAAAGTATATTTAGATTTCAAACCATGAAAGCATTCAATGCTGGAGGTCAAAAGCAGGGGGGTATTCCTGTCCAGGAATTCTGCCCTTCTCTGGAATGTCTTCAGTGGACAGGGAATGGAAGTGTGCTGCGGATCCAGCTGCTAAAATATTCCCCTTCTCCGTCTCCCTTTCTCCCCCTCACTCCTCTCCCCCCCCCCCCCCCCCCCGCTCTCTAAATATTGCCACGTTGTCAGAAGACCCTGCTGATGGAGATTCCTGTAGGATCTCGTAGGGTTCCCCTCTCCCTGAACCCGCTCTCCCCCGCTGGCTCTTACCCTGGTCCTTCAGCTGGTGCTGTGTTCAACATGGATCAGTCTGTTAGTAACCTTTATTTGGAACTTTATTTTTAAAGACACAGATCATTTCCCACAGTGTGTCCAGGCTGTGCGGCCCTTAAGATAAGGGAAGAGTTTTAAAGCTGCGAGTGCAGAGCCGCTGCGAGTGCAGAGCCGCTGCGAGTGCAGAGCCGCTCTGAGCGGGCCCGTTGGGGAACTTTTTATCAAGATCCGCTCATCGGGACCGCTCATCTGAACCTCTTTTCTCCAGAAGCGCTCACCTGAACCTCTTTTCTCCAGAACCACCGATTAGAACCTCTTCACCTCGACGCCGCCGCCCCTTGGGTTCCCAGCGCTACGCTGAGTGCAGTGAAGACGTACAGACAGAGACGCACTTTAACACAACGCTCTCCACATCGTAGCGTCTGAGACGCACAGACAGTGAACCGATTTGTGTGTTTGCCCGTTTCCTCATGCGGCTGTTTATTTATAAGTTGATTCGTATTGAATGTCCTCGTGTCTCCGCGCAGCTGTAGTCACACCACAAGTGTGAAGAAGAGCAGAAGTGGTTCTAGAGATATGTGAAGGGGACACACACACACACACACACACACACACACACACACACACACACACCCCTGGCTTCAGAGGGTGATGGTGTGTTGCCTGGTTGGAGGCTGCTGCACACATGAGTCGTAAGCGCCTGGCTCTGCAGCTGAGGAGAGGCAGGCTCTTAAATATTGACTTTAGGCTGCAGGCCTGTATGGTGGAGGTCTGCATGGAACAGAGAGTCCTCGCTGAGGGCTTATCTAGGTCTGAGCTGTGCTCAGCTGGACAGCTCTCAAACCCTTTATTGCTCTCCATCTCTCTATCTCCCCCATCTCTCACTTCCTTTCGGTTCCTGTCTCAGTCCACCTCTCTTTATCCTGCAGTCTCTTCTTACCTCTCTAATAGTGCAGTGTCTCTCTCTATTTCTATTGCGGCCCTTTGAAACTCCCCCTCTCTCTTTCTTCCTTTTTCTCTCCATGTCTTTCTCACAGACTTGATCTCTCTGACTCCTCGCTGTCAAGGTCACCTCTGTGTGTGTCACAATGTTTAGAGCCTGTCTCACCTCCGCAGAGTACTGCCCTGTCTCCAGGCCTAATGCCCTGTCTGCAGGGCTAATGCCCTCTCCCCGAGGGCATTAGCCCTGTCTCCAGGCCTAATGCCCCGTCTCCAGGCCTAATGCCCCGTCTCTGGGCCTAATGCCCTGTCTCCGGGCCTAATGCCCTGTCTCCAGGCCTAATGCCCTGTCTGCAGGGCTAATGCCCTCTCCCCGAGGGCATTAGCCCTGTCTCCAGGCCTAATGCCCCGTCTCCAGGCCTAATGCCCCGTCTCCGGGCCTAATGCCCTGTCTCCGGGCCTAATGCCCCGTCTCCAGGCCTAATGCCCTGTCTCCGGGCCTAATGCCCCGTCTCCGGGCCTAATGCCCCGTCTCCAGGCCTAATGCCCCGTCTCCGGGCCTAATGCCCTGTCTCCGGGCCTAATGCCCTGTCTCCAGGCCTAATGCCCTGTCTGCAGGCCTAATGCCCCGTCTGCAGGCCTAATGCCCCGTCTCCAGGCCTAATGCCCTGTCTGCAGGCCTAATGCCCTGTCTCCAGGCCTAATGCCCTGTCTCCAGGCCTAATGCCCTGTCTCCAGGCCTCCAGGCTTTAGACACGCTCTCATCCTGCACTGCCTTCCAAACCTTTTCTAATGCATCATGGCAAGAACTGGAAAAGGTTACCCAGCATGGATAATCTCTCTGTGTGTGTGTGTGTGTGTGTGTGTGTGTGTGTGTGTGTGTGTGTGTGTGTGTGTGTGTGTGTGTGTGTGTGTGTGGTATCAGTGTGTGTAAAAGTGTGTGTGGTATCAGTGTGTGTAACTGTGTATCAGTGTGTGTAACGTATCCGTGTGTGTAACTGTGTGTCCGTGTGTGTAACTGTGCGTCCGTGTGTGTAACTGTGCGTCCGTGTGATGTGTGCACGCAGACCAGTCTCCCTCTGGTTCCCCTCAGGTCTGAATCTTCCTCCGTTTGCCGCAGTGACGTAATGGCTGCCTGGTTTGACCGTGTCAGCACGTCTGAGTCAGCTCTGAACCACAACCAATGGGTCCATCCACATACTTAAAGAGAGACAGTATGACAGGGTTAGCCTCATCCGCACCCTGAATCTAAGCTCTGGTTTAAGTGTTGGGATGGACATTGGAGACCGGAGGATCGGATGGAGTTTTAAATCAGATCTATTTTCATGTATTCTGTATATTTTATACATATCAAACAAAGGTAACAAATGGCAATGTTCAGTCAGGGCCTTGTCCTCCCAACATGGCCGCCGCGTGACCCCCCCCCCCCCCCCCATCCTCCTCCATCTTTGTGGTACAGTGGACGACGTGGAGGAGAGCGAGGGCCTGCAGGCGCTCGACAAACCCGGCTGGTACTCCCAGGGGAACTGGCCCCACCTCCACCAGCTCCTCAAGACCATGACGGGGAAGCCGGAGCCCAAGGTAGGCTCCCGGTCTGACCCCAGCTTCCTGGTGGGAAGGTATCATTTAGTTCAGTGAAATGGAAACACAAACACGGAAGGTATACACCCTTAAACACATTTTATAGTTTATTTCCTTTTTTAAAATTTTTTTATTTAATGATAATGAATGATGATTACATCTTATTTCTATAAGCTTCTATTTCACATTTCAAATAATTACACGAGTTAACGAGCATTGTAAACGTAATGAAACGTCTCCATCCTAAAGGTGGAAGATGAATCTAAAGCTAACCTAACAACAGAGTTGTGTGGATCCTTAAAGTGTGAATCCATAAAGCCCCAACTCAGAGGGCCGGTCTGGAGCTCAGACCGGCTGCTGGAGCTCTGAGCGGCTGCTTCTGGAGCTCTGAGCGGCTGCTGCTGCTGGAGCGTTCCTCACGCAGGTGTCAGGAGATTCTCTGTCGACCGCCAAGCCGCCGCGCAAAGGGCTGGGCTCATCTGCCAATAATATCGCAGGGATCACCCTGCTGTGATACGGGGGGGGGGGGGGGGGGGGCTGGGTGCACCTGCAGCCCGCTGGCAGGGCTCCCGGTCCCCCCCCTCTCACCCCCCCCGACCCCCCCACCCACCCCTGGTCCCAGATGGACACAATGCACCGTCCAGACCGAAGATCTCTCTACTGTCTCTCCTGTATATCTCTCTACTGTCCCTCCTGTATCATATCTCTACTGTCTCCTGTATATCTCTCTACTGTCCCTCCTGTATCATATCTCTACTGTCTCCTGTATATCTCTCTACTGTCCCTCCTGTATCATATCTCTACTGTCTCTCCTGTATATCTCTCTACTGTCCCTCCCAGAT
>NC_140289.1:850575-885876 GCF_964030765.1 Micromesistius poutassou
GGAGGAGGAGGAGGAGGCCCTCCCCAGCCTGACTCCCCGGTGGCAGCTGGTCTGCTCCGGGGCCCCTCCTCACTCGGCCCCCCCCCCCCGGCCCCCGTTGTGTCCTCAGGCTTCCAGCGGACGGTGGCCATCGCCGACTCCAACTACAACTGGTTCTACGGGCCGGAGAGCCAGCTGGTCTTCCTGGACCGCTTCGTGATGCGCAACGGCAGCGGCAACTGGCTGGCGGAGCAGATCTACCAGAACCGGGTGACGGAGGGCCCCGGCGTGAGGGGCAAAGGCCAGCGCTGGTGCACCCTGCACACAGAGTTCATCTGGTGAGAGAGAGACCCTGTAGACCAGGTCCTCTGGTGGGGAGAGAGACCCTGTAGACCAGGTCCTCTGGTGGGGGGGAGAGACCCTGTAGACCAGGTCCTCTGGTGGGGGGGGAGAGACCCTGTAGACCAGGTCCTTTGGTGGGGAGAGAGACCCTGTAGACCAGGTCCTCTGGTGGGGGGGAGAGACCCTGTAGACCAGGTCCTCTGGTGGGGGGGGAGAAACCCTGTAGACCAGGTCCTCTGGTGGGGGGGGGGGAGAGACCCTGTAGACCAGGTCCTCTGGTGGGGGGGGGGAGAGACCCTGTAGACCAGGTCCTCTGGGGGGGGAGAGACCCTGTAGACCAGGTCCTCTGGTGGGGGAGGAGAGACCCTGTAGACCAGGTCCTCTGGTGGGGGGAGGAGAGACCCTGTAGACCAGGTCCTCTGGTGGGGGAGGAGAGACCCTGTAGACCAGGTCCTCTGGTGGGGGAGGAGAGACCCTGTAGACCAGGTCCTCTGGTGGGGGGAGAGAGAGACCCTGTAGACCAGGTCCTCTGGTGGGAGGAGAGACCCTGTAGACCAGGTCCTCTGGTGGGGGAGGAGAGACCCTGTAGACCAGGTCCTCTGGTGGGAGGAGAGACCCTGTAGACCAGGTCCTCTGGAGGGAGGAGAGAGACCCTGTAGACCCAGGTCCTCTGGTGGGAGGAGAGAGACCCTGTAGACCAGGTCCTCTGGGGGGGGAGAGACCCTGTAGACCAGGTCCTCTGGGGGGGAGAGAGCCTGTAGTTAGAGTTCATCTGGTGAGAGAGATAGACCCAGGTCCTCTGGGGGGGGAGACCCTGTAGACCCAGGTCGTCTTGGAAGGGGGAGTGAGGGGGGAGGGAGAGGAATACGGAGAGAGGGGCAGAGTGAAGTAGAAATGAAAGATACCTTTTTCTTATCTAGTTACTGTCATTTCTTTATTGATTGACTTTGATAATAAGGTTACCCGGGTCCTGGTGTTTCTGCCGTACAGACGTGTCCTATCAACGTGTTGACGGTCCTCTCTTGTCTCCTGCCACCCGCAGGTACGACCCCAGCCTGAAGGCCACGCCCCCCTCCGACTTCGGCACGCCCCAGCTGCACCACTTCCAGGACTGGGGCGTGGTCACCTACGGCAGCGCCCTCACCGCCGACACCAACCACAGCTTCCTGTCCTTCAAGGCGGGCAAGCTGGGCGGCCGCGCCATCTTCGACATCGTGCACCAGAACAAGTACCCCGAGTGGGTGAAGGGCTGGAGGAACTTCAACGCCGGCCACGAGCACCCCGACCAGAACACCTTCACCTTCGCGCCCAACGGCGTGCCCTTCATCACGGAGGCGCTGTACGGGCCCAAGTACACGCTGCTGAACAACGCCGTGCTGTTCGGGCCGGCGCCGCCGGCGGCGGCGGGGGGCGGCTGCTTCGGGCCCTGGGCCGGCCAGGTGACGGAGGCCTGCAACTCCAAGTGGCTGCGCTACAAGGACGGGCGCGCGGCCGACGCCCAGGCCCGCGTGGAGGCGGCCATGCAGCGCCAGGGCCTGGTGTTCGTGCGCGGGGAGGCCCGCTCGGCCTACAGCCCCGAGCTGAAGGTCCGCAGCTTCCAGAGGAACCTGCTGCTGCTGCACCCGCAGCTGCTGGTGGTGGTGGACCACGTGGAGCTGGAGGCGGACAGCCCCACGCGCGCCATGAGCGCCTTCTTCCACAACACGGACGCGCCCTTCCAGGCGGCCGAGGTGGACGGCGTGCACGGGGCCTGCATCGCGCACGGCCGGGACTCCTACAAGATGTTCTGGATGGACGACACGGGCTTCAGCGACAAGGGGCTGCTGGGCTACTGGGGCTACCCCCGGGGGTACCCCTACAACGGCTCCAACTACGTCAACGTGACCATGCCGCTGAGGTACCCCCGCACCCGGGTGGCCTACGTCTTCTTCGGCCCCGGCGTGGCGGTGAAGAGCTTCAGCCTGCGCGGCGACGCGGAGCGGGTGGACCTGTACCTCTCCACGCAGGAGCACAGCTACACGCTGTACCTGCTGACCGCCGAGGTCACCAGCAAGCCGCTGTTCGCCATGGTGCTGGTGGACCAGAAGAAGGTGGTGTTCGAGAAGACGACGCCGCCGCCGTCGGCGGAGGACGGGCCGCCGCCGGGGGAGGTGGAGGAGTACGTCAACGTGGTGGAGGACAACCTCCAGCACGCCATGCCCGTCTTCCAGCAGATGGAGAGGCACATCCTGGGCCGCGTGCTGAACTCGGCCAGCTTCCGCAAGACGGCCGAGCGCCTGCTGCAGTTCTCGGACAAGAAGCGGACGGAGGAGGTCATCCAGAAGATGTTCACCATGTCCAAGAGGCAGGGCAAGGGCAAGGGCGGCAAGAAGGTCAACATGGCCGACAAGCTCTCCGAGAGCCTGCCCGACATCTTCGCCCAGGTGGAGCTGAGCGAGAAGAAGGAGCGGCAGCGGAGCCCGCGCCGCGTCTCCGAGGACGGCGAGGAGGGCGACGGGGACTCGCGGGCCTTCATCGAGTACGCCGACAACCGCAAGAACCGCAAGGACGCCTCCGTGAAGGGCCGCAAGTTCAAGGCGGTCCAGGTGGCGCCCACCTCGACGGCGGGGGGCGCCGGTGCCGGCGGCGGCGTGCCCGCGGCGGCCGCCGGCGCCGCCGCCTACATCAGACTGTTCCTGGTGGTGAACATCTCCACCTTCTTCCTCCTGCTGGCCGCCATGCTGCTGCGGCTGCCCAAGCCCCGCAGCCGGCGCACCCAGAGGGGCTTCTACGGCCTGCTGCTGGTGGACAGCTTCGTGCTGCTCTACCTCTACTCCTCCTGCTCCCGCGCGCAGTGCTGATGTCGTCAGTGGGCGCGACGTCACGGCGGGGGGGGGTGTCATCTTGGGGAGCTCGCAGGCTAACCCAGAAGGGAGTGCTGCGTCGGGAGGGGGCGGAGTTCATTGCGACAGACGCGTCTGGTTCCTAGAGCTTTAGCGGGCGTCTTTAGGGTCAGGATGAGGCCCAAGAATGGAAGGGGCGTCTGGCCGTGCCCTGGACCAACACACCCCCCTCCCAGAGTCGGTACCAGGGGAACCAGGATGCAGGATGCTGAGGAGTGACCTCACACGTTGGGAGCTTCAGCGGCTCTTACAACCGTTTCAAACCCACCCTGTACTGACCTCACCGGGGGGGGGGGTTTCCGCTGGGAGTGCTGGGAGGCTGATCCTTTAGTTGTGACCAGTCCGACCTTCCACATCAAATGAAGCAGAGCCCAGCAGAGGTGTCTTGCTCAACCTCCGGGTTTGGTACCCAGAACTTTTTTTGTCCTCCGGGATCCCAACACACGATTCCTGCCCTTTAACACATGTGGGCGCCCTCGCCTAGTGATGTCACTAAAGGGTGGGTTCTGTAAGAGCTGTGGGGGTGCTGGGAGACCCGCCCTCATGTCTCCTCCAGGCCCCATGTCTCCTCCAGGCCTCATGTCTCCTCCAGGTCCCTCATGTCTCCTCCAGGCCCCTCATGTCTCCTCCAGGCCCCTCATGTCTCCTCCAGGCCCCTCATGTCTCCTCCAGGCCCCTCATGTCTCCTCCAGCCCTCATGTCTCCTCCAGGCCCCTCATGTCTCCTCCAGGCCTCATGTGTCCTCATGTCTCCTCCAGGCCCCTCATGTCTCCTCCAGGCCTCATGTGTCCTCATGTCTCCTCCAGGTCCCTCATGTCTCCTCCAGGCCCCTCATGTCTCCTCCAGGTCCCTCATGTCTCCTCCAGGCCCTCCTCTGTCCTCCAGGCCCTCCTCTACTCCGGGCCCCTGATGCGGTCTCATTCCCCTGCACTTGAGAGGCATCATATCTAGGTTATCCCTTAGAACACGTAAACATGTGTGTATATATATATATACGGAAAAAAAAACATGATCTATTTTTGTGATGTTGTTTTTTTATATTGGGTATTAAAATGATTACATGCTTATTGAGTTGGACTTTGCTTCTTTTGGGTGACGGGTTGGTGACTGAATGGAGGCATTGAGAAAGCCAAAGACCTCCCTCAATCGGTGGAAACCTAACATTGTATTAATGAAGCCTATTATTGGTCTTCCAGTAACCACACACGCACACTTTTACTATTTACTTTTTTACGTCTTATGAGAAAACTAGAAAAACTTTTATTTTCAATAATATAGTTTTAAAAAAATCAATACATCATAACTAGTAACTTCTCCACTAAACGCATTGTTCGGCCTGATAATGAGCAACTTCGATTCGCCTCAGCTAATCAGATCTATAGTCCATTTTCTACTCATCCACTTTTATTAATAAATGTCGATGCTGCCATCTGCTGGCGTTGGAAAGAACTGACTGGATGTTCGCGTTCCTCTTCCGACCGGGCGGCGGAAGGCGCAGGAACCTCTCCTCTCGCCGTAGAAAAAGGACGGAACTTTATTAGTCACCCGGTTAAGTAACATGTCAAACATGGGCGCACGGGTTTCGCGTGTGTTTAGGAACTTCAACCTAGAAAATCGAGTTATCCGTGAGATATCCAAGGAGAAACCTCACGTCGCACCGAGACACAAGACCCCGGCCCTGCCCCCGCTCAGCAGCTCTGAAGGTGAGTCCTCCAGACCGTCCCCGGTAGGTCCGGGGCTTCTCCGGTACCGGGGGTATTAATTAAACCATCTCTCCAAACCTTTCCCTCAGCAGCGACGGGAGACCCGGAGGTCATCCACGGGAAGAACGAGCCGCTGGTGTCGCTCCTGAAGACTGTGTGGGTGCAGTCCGAGGACCCGCCGCCTGCAGAGGTCAGAGCCGTGAACTGTCCTCGTCTTGCATCATCTGCGTTGCGTTGTAACTTTTTTTTTAACGAAGCCCATTAATCCAGAACATTCTTCAACCTTGTTCTCCGTCCCGTCCCCCCGTCCCCCCCTGCAGCCGGCCCCGGCCCACGCGGCCCTACCGGAGGAGCGCCGGCCGCTGAAGTTCAGCCTGCCGGGCCCCGGCTACGGTCTGGCGGACATCACGGACGTCCCCAAGGGCCGGCTGTCGCTGGTGGAGGCGCTGCGGGCGCTCAACAGCCACAAGACGCAGCCCGCCACCTGGACGGCGGAGCGGCTGGCCCTGGAGTACTGCCTGGCGCCCGCCGACACCCGGGCCCTGCTCGAGTTCTTCGTCCCCTTCAACGTCAAGATCCTCCCGCCGCAGCGGGACGGCCAGAAGCAGATCAAGGGCTCCTAGGGGACGCGGGCGGAGTAGAGTTATATATTTATTGATCTCAGTAAAGCGTCTGTGATGCTGTCTTAGAACGGACCATACAGTGTTAATGATCCAGTATGTCTGATATTTGTACGGCAGGCGACCGTCCGAAGGCCGTGAGGTCCGAGTGTCCTTGTAGCTTCTGCTCCGTCACGAGTGGCTCAGGGCTACAAACATGCGTGACTTGCTGTTTGTTTTGGGAATTTCTATTTTTTTTCAGTCAAACATGAGTTAAAAATCCATATGATGAGTGAAGGGCTTGAGTCCAGTAGCCACCAACCACAGCCTCCCGTTCTGGGACTCGATTCCAATCCTTTTTCTCGTTCAAATCCTTTCTGGCAATAAACTGGTTCAAAAATGTTACTATAAAACGATAGCAACATAATTTATTTATATCAAGAGAAGCCATACTACGCTTAATCCACTAATGAGAGCACAAGCTGTTGATGTGCTTACTGTAACCCATGTTGGGATGAGTCATCAGAGGGCAGAGCTTCTACTGTAGAGCTGCTCTGTCGTCAGAGGTCAGAGCTTCTACTGTAGAGCTGCTCTCAGGATGAGGACGTGCGGCGGGCGGTCTGAACTAGAACTTGGTTCTAGAGAACATGGTTCTCTGAACTCGGTCGTGTGAAATGGTTGTTTGTATTGTTTGGTCGTCTGCCGGCCGCTGATAACGCACATGTTATTTCTTAATAAACTAATTTTTTTACACATTGTGTCATTTATTATCTGGCCCCATATCACAATGAATCTATTCCTCCGATCATTTCAAAAGGTTTACAGAGTTTCTGATATAGAATGTGCTTTCTAATGAATCCTAGACAAGTCCTAATTCCTAACAGGTGTGTAACGACCAGCTACACACAACCACACGCGCTGCAGAGAGGGAAACTACAACTCAACTCTCACCTCTTAACAACTACAACTCCCCTCTACAAGTGGCCCAGAAAAGGGTTCGAAATTCAAAACAGGTTATTCTATTCTATTCTATTCTAACTAACTGTTACACATGCGTGTTCCAAACATCCAAAAGTTCCATGGTACAAGAGGTTATCATTAAGTACAAGATGTTAACATTCAGTACAACCGGTTATCATTCAGTACAACAGGTTAACATTCAGTACAACAGGTTAACATTCAGAACAACAGGTTAACATTCAGTACAACAGGTTAACGTTCAGTACAACAGGTTAACATTCAGTACAACAGGTTAACATTCAGAACAACAGGTTAACATTCAGTACAACAGGTTAACGTTCAGTACAACAGGTTAACATTAAGTACAACAAGTTAACATTAAGTACAACAGGTAAACATTAAGTACAATAACACTGAGCCCAGTAGGGGTGATGGGGGGCATGTGATTGGACCAGGCGGGACTTCCTCTGGGGGGGGGGGGGGGGGGAATGTGATTGGACCAGGCGGGACTTCCTCTGGGGGGGGGGGGGGAATGTGATTGGACCAGGCGGGACTTCCTCTGGGGGGGGGGGGGGGGGGATGTGATTGGTCCAGGCGGGACTTCCTCTGCCCATAAGAGACCCTCCTCGCTGGATACCGACGCCTTCTCTCGTCAATCTCTCGGTTTCCATTGGAGGAAACCCTCCAGAAGGCGGGACCTCTCCCTCCTCTGCGGCTCCGGACTGGTGCGCGGGGGTTGTCGGTTAACCCCGGGGGGTCGTCACCGTTGAGGGAGGAAGGCTGAGTGAGGAGACACACGACATCACCGCCATCCAGGAGAGCGAAGTGGCCCCCAGGAGCCCCCGGTTCTTCTTCTCCATCGGACCCATGTCTGTCTGCTACGGAGACAAAGCGCCGTGATCCGCGGGTCTGACTCCCGGCTCGTCCCGTTGTGTAAGGAGGAGCATCGCCGTGCGTCCCGGCCGGGGAGATTGATTCTGCGCCGGGAGAACAACAACACGACGTCGAAGGAAGCAGAGGATCGGTCGGTGGCCGCAGTAGAGATCTGCCGACGGTCTGGAGGACGGAGACCTCGCTGCTCCCGCTCCTCCCCCGGTTCCAGCGGCTGCTCCGTCATGGGAGGATGAAGGAGGTAACGTGATCGATCGATACGATCAGTAAACATCTGCTTTGCTGCTGGTGTGTGTGTGTGTGTGTGTGTGTGTGTGTGTGTGTGTGTGTGTGTGTGTGTGTGTGTGTGTGTGTGTGTGTGTGTGTGTGTGTGTGTGTGTGTGTGTGTGTGTGTGTGTGTGTGTGTGTGTGTGTGTGTGTGTGTGTGTGGGGCATACCGACCATTTTGGTGGTTTAACAAATTTCAGAAAGCTGCTTGTACACACACACACACACACACACACACACACACACACACACACACATCGCTTCATGGGTTCCAGAAGCTCTGTGTATACAGGACCCTTCTAGAACACCTGTATACCAGGGCACTGGGATCTAGAAGTGGTTCACAACATGAACGCGGGTAGGCCTACCAGATGTTTGCTGAGCCTTCTGCAGTTTAAGATAAGTTCCGTTGATTCCAATGTTTCCACATGATGTGGAAGACACGCCTGAGAGATGAAACTGGACTTTAGGTTCCTATGGGGCGACCATAACACAGACGAACAGATCATGTTTGTAATTATGAGTATGAAAGCGTTGCAGTATTCATATGTACCTATCTGCTCCACGTCTTTCTGAAACACGCCGACCTGATTCCGAGGGGGGGGATTATGTAGCGGGACTAGATCAGACCACAGGAGGGGGAAGTAGTGGCCGGCTGTGGAGGTCTGAGGAGAGGGAAATCCACAGGCTCCCCCTAGAGACGCAGCCTACTCAGAAGGAGGCTGACCCCGGAGAATCAGACCCCACTTAACCCCCCCAGACCCCACTAGACTAGGGATGTCACGATACCAAATATTTAGAAGTCGGTACCAATACCAGTGAAAATCCACGATTCTCGATACCATTTCGATACCACGGCAAAAAACAAAAATAAAACAATAAATCCCATGTACTTAAACTAGGGATGTCACGATACCAGAAATTGAGTAGTCGATACCAATACCAGTGAAATTCCACGATTCTCGATACCCAATTCGATACCACGGTCAAAAACAAAACAATAAATCCCATGTACTTTATTTATTAAAAACATTTAAACATTCCAAAAAACAGTGGCACTGGCATGTAGCCTTAAAGTAATGAATAAAAATAAACCACTATTAACAATACAAAAAAAGAACAGTGGCATGTAGCGTTCAAGTAATAATAATTAAAAAAAATAATAATACGCGCTGAAAGCAGGCAGTCATGCAGCTATGCGGCTGGCGTTTACACTTTCGTGCATGGCGGGGTTAAAAACATAACTTCCAACCTAATATTAAGTAATATAACGCAGGTGCGCAAGGCAGCCACAGGAGACGCCAACATTGTTTTCAACTGCTCGGTACCGCGCCGTATTAATTAACCAAGTTTTGAAAAGAAAAAGTATTTGAAGCGAATAAGCAACGCTGTTTTTGATTTGTTTATTTGGTTTTGAACGAATAATTTTGGATGCATGCATCGGCTTTGAGTTGGTTTGTTTACTTTGAAATTGCATACGCTCGCAACACACACGCACACATTCACCGCCGCACCTACTACAACCTGCCGATCTTCAATCAAAACAACATCATGTAAGTGATGCCGAACGCAGTCGTACCATGCGTGTTTAGAAGCGCAACATTGAAACGGGTCCCGTCTGAAACAGTCGCGCGGTGCAGCGTTCCAAACGCAAAGTACTTCCAGACGCGACTCTTGTTATTCTTTTTATCGACGAGTCGAGGCGGAGCCGTCGCACTCGCTGCAGCTGCCGTCTTCCATGTTCCCGTGTAGGTGTATATGCTGCCCACGTGACGTCCAGAGGAATTGCGTCCTCGGTACCTACGGTACTAAGAAAAACGAGTACCGTCACGTTTTTTTAATTTTGGTATCGACTTGGTACCGAAGTATCGGTTCTCGTGACATCCCTACACTAGACCCAACCAGACCCCCCCACCAGACGTGCTTGCTTGATATGAAAAATGGAAGGAGTCCTTTGATGGTTTAAGGTCTGCTTGACATACTGGAAGGAACCTGATGTCCCTAACCTGATCTAGTAGGACGTTGTGTTCTAGCTGTGAAATCTGTTCTGATAGATCTTGAGCTCAGAACCATCTATTGTATTTAGCAGAGGCCTTTATCCGAAGCGACCATGCAAGACTGTACAATAAGTACATTTCTCGAAAATGTCGAAATGACGAAAGAGAAACAACAATACATCTCTGTCGGTACAGTAGGGATGTTCATAGAACCAAGTGCAAAGAATTAACCCTCACCCATTCCCTGTATACATACAACAGAGATAGCTAGGATAAGACGCTACACAACTAAGTACTATAACTAAGTACGACGTACGACAAGTGTGTACATTAAGTGCCCGGAACGTACAACCTACAACAAGGAGGAGGGGTGGGAGCATAAGTCGGGCCTGCTTCAGTTCTGTAACTTCACAATCAGAAGCACCACAACGGGACGATCGCCGATGGGGTCCACGCGGCTGGAGGAACTGTTCCTCCGCAGGTCGCTTTAAGAAACGGCAGCTCCATCTAACACTGGGTCAGGATTAATGGACTGGTGGAGATGAATTGTGTTTAGCCGCGAGTCGAAGCAGCACACATCACGTTTCAGAATAGCGGCTTTGTTTAACGTCCATTAGGAAGTCACATGGCTAACGGGCGCGGGGCTTGTTGTCTGTAATTGTTTGATCCGTTCGCCCGCGTGGCCCCCACGGGAACGAGATGAAACGCATCGACATTAGAGTGCTCTGTTATTGTTATGATTAGTATCTATTGTTTGTGATGAGAGGCTTATGAAATCCCTGAAATGGGGGAAACGTTATGGATGATCACGGCGAGGCTGTAGTTAGATGACTGGTGTTTAAACTAAAGATTCTCTGTAGTGGTGGATTTCATGATCTGTTTCCTTGAATCAGTTCGCGTCGGTCAGTTCGCCAAGAACTGAAGAATCCTTCAGAATTGTTTGTTCGTTCAGTCGCGTTTCCGGTAGCGGTGAATCATGGAATGCACGGTTCTCAGCTGAGTCGGTCAGACTCAGCTCCTCCCTCGTTCTCAAACGATCTTGCAAACGTTCGTCAATCAACGCACAACATTACAACATCACAAAGTTCCTTTCAGCTGAGCAGCGCTTCATGTTCGGAATCGGGATGTTGTCGCCCAGGCCAGTCCCTCTGCACCACTCTGCTAACTGAACACAGTGAACAGCGAGTCAGCGAGTGGGAGTCGAGTCTGGGAGAACGAACGATAGAGACGAACGAGAGAGAAACTGAAACGTGGAATCAGGTCGGTTCGTTCTTGTTAAAGAGTTGTTCCTTCGAACTGATTAGGTCGCAAACGACCCATCACTAGTTCTCTGAGTGACCTCTGACCTATGGAGCGCCTGGCCCACATGTGCCCTCTGACCTATGTGCCCACATGTGACCTCTGACCTATGGCCCACATGTGACGGCACACGGGGAGAGGGCCGCTGGGTGGACGACCATAGCCTGAAGTCCAGAGGCTCGTCGGTGGTTAGGACAACGTCGGGGATGAAGGAAACCGTGGATATTATTGCATTGACCTTAAGGTGGAACAAATATTAAAACCTCAGAGTGCATATTGAGCGCTACTTGCTAGCCCGCCATAACCGCTAACTAAATACAGAGCGGCTACACCAAACAGAAAACCAACTAGTTGACAGAACATCACAGGTAGTAAACCAACTAGTTGACAGAACATCATAGGTAGTAAACCAACTAGTTGACAGAACATCATAGGTAGTAAACCAACTAGTTGACAGAACATCATTGTTAGTAAACCAACTAGTTGACAGAACATCATTGTTAGTAAACCAACTAGTTGACAGAACATCATTGTTAGTAAACCAACTAGTTGACAGAACATCATAGGTAGTAAACCAACTAGTTGACAGAACATCACGGTTAGTAAACCAACTAGCTGACATCATTGCATGTGGCTGTGATTTTCCATGTTGCTAAGGCGGGAGCTACATGTGTAGCGTTGCGAAGCAGCGCAGGCACTAGTGTTAAGCAAACACTCTGAAGGTGTGTGTGCGTGTGCGTGTGTGTGTGTGCGCGTGTGCTAATGGGTTTGATGGCTGGGTTCTGTAAGGCTTGATATAACTTATTATTTATGGGCTACGCTCTTTATGGCAATTGATTTATTACGTAGTATTTATTACATTCTGTACATTAAGTGAGGATTCTGTGTGTTGTTATTCTACCGTTTACTATCTTGGGGACTTTGCAAAGGTCTTCTTCAAATGACTTGCAGTGAATTTTGAGATAAGGGGTTAGACAGTACAGAGACAGGTCATTAAGGAGCAGGTAGGGGTTAGACGGTACAGAGACAGGTCATTAAGGAGCAGGTAGGGGTTAGACAGTACAGGGACAGGTCATTAAGGAGCAGGTAGGGGTTAGACGGTACAGAGACAGGTCATTAAGGAGCAGGTAGGGGTTAGACGGTACAGAGACAGGTCATTAAGGAGCAGGTAGGGGTTAGACGGTACAGAGACAGGTCATTAAGGAGCAGGTAGGGGTTAGACAGTACAGAGACAGGTCATTAAGGAGCAGGTAGGGGTTAGACAGTACAGAGACAGGTCATTGAGGAGCAGGTAGGGGTTAGACAGTACAGAGACAGGTCATTAAGGAGCAGGTAGGGGTTAGACAGTACAGAGACAGGTCATTAAGGAGCAGGTAGGGGTTAGACAGTACAGAGACAGGTCATTGAGGAGCAGGTAGGGGTTAGACAGTACAGAGACAGGTCATTAAGGAGTGTGTGTGTGTGTTCGTGTTCCTAACATGCCTCGTGTCGTGTCTCTCGCCCCCCCGGCTGCAGGCGGGGCGATGGCAGCAGTGAGGCTGAGGTCCGGGCGTGGCGGGCGGTATGCGTAGCTCCGCCCCCCCCTCCCTCCCTCCCCTCCCAGAGGAGGAGCCCGGGGAGGAGCGCGGAGGGATGGTCCGCTCCACACTCAGCAGCCCCGCCCCCGCCGCCGCCGCCGCCGCACCCCACCCCCACGTCCCGACCGCCGTCCACGCCGCCCTCGCCGGACTGCTGAACCTGTCGGCCACGCCCCACCCCCGCCCCGGGATGGAGGGCAACGCCACGGAGAGCCCCCCCTCCCCCACCACCGCCCCCACGCCCGTGCCCACGCCCTCCCCCCCGGGGGCGGGGGTGGGGCTGCCCCTCCAGGTCTTCTTCTGCGTGGCCATGGTGGCGGTGCTGCTGATGGCGCTGCTCGGCAACGCGGTGGTGTGCCTGATGGTGTACCGCCGCTCGGCCATGCGCTCGGCCATCAACATCCTGCTGGCCAGCCTGGCGCTGGCCGACCTGCTGCTGGCCGCCGTCAACATGCCGCTGGCCCTGGTCACCGTGGCGACCGCCCGCTGGGTCTTCGGCGACGCCCTGTGCCGCGCCTCGGCCACGCTGTTCTGGCTGCTGGTGGTGGAGGGCTCGGCCGTGCTGCTCATCATCAGCGTGGACCGCTACCTCATCATCGTCCGCAGGCAGGACCGGCTGAGCCCGCGGCGCGCCAAGGCGCTGGTGGGCGCGTCCTGGGCGCTGGCCGCCGCCCTCGCCGTCCCGCTGGCGGCGGGCCACCCGGCGCTGCCCGTGCCGTCGCGGGCGCCGCAGTGCGTGTTCGGCTACAGCGCCGAGGCGGGCGCCCGCGGCTACGTGGTGACGCTGACGCTGGCCTTCTTCTTCGTGCCCTTCGCCGTCATGCTGTACACCTTCCTGGGCATCCTGAGCACGCTGCGGCACAACGCTGTGCGCGTCCACGGCCGCTGCGACGGCGGCGACGGCGGCGGCGGCGGCGGCGTCTGCCTCAGCCGGGCCGGCAAGCTGGGCCTGGTGAGCCTGCAGCGGCGGCCCTTCCAGATGCACGTGGACATGGGCTTCAAGACGCGCGCCTTCACCACCATCCTCATCCTGTTCTCGGTGTTCACCGTGTGCTGGGCGCCGTTCGCCGCCTACAGCCTGCTGGCCACCTTCAGCGGCGCCTTCTACCGCGGCGACGGCTTCTTCCGGACCAGCGCCTGGCTGCTCTGGCTGTGCTACCTCCGGCCGGCGCTCAACCCGCTCATCTACTACTGGCAGATCAAGAAGTTCCGCGACGCCTGCCTGGACCTCATGCCCAAGTACTTCAAGTTCCTGCCGCGGCTGCCCGGCGGCCACACCAAGCGCCGCGTCCAGCCCAGCGCCGTGTACGTGTGCGGGGAGCACCGCTCGGTGGTGTAGCGCACGCGGGCGGGGGGGGGGGGGGGGTACCCCACTTCTTGGGGTTGGGGGGGGGGGGGGGGGGGGTCCCCGACTGATATGCACATTATCAGGGTTGTGGGAGATTGCAGACGTGTAAGTGTGTAGATAGTTGAGGATACACTTTTGTGTGTGTGTGTGTGTGTGTGTGTGTGTGTGTGTGTGTGTGTGTGTGTGTGTGTGTGTGTGTGTGTGTGTGTGTGTGTGTGTGTGTGTGTGTGTGTGTGTGTGTGTGCGCTGCCTAATGATTTGTAGCCAAAAGTAAAAACTATTTTGACTCGTTGCTGCAGTCACTGGGGACGTTGACACCGCAGCCGTTTGGGGCTGAGGGTCGGTCGGGTTTCTGGAGGTCAATGATCAGAGCTCCAGAGGGCATCAGGGTCCCCGCCCCCCCATCAGCCCCCTCCCCCCGCCCGCCCCCCCCCCCCGCCAGGGGCAGAGGAGCCCCTGGGTGCCACTGAGGAAGAGGAAGGCTTTCAGCAGACCTCCTCACCACATCTGCCAAATGTCGAAGCGGTGGTGGTGGTTGTTTTCCATGGCTTGTATAATATCTGCTTACGTGTGTTTTAAACATGTTCTTTAAATGGCCACATTACAAGAATTATACCTGATTTAACTGTGGATTTCTGTCGATTGTGTTTTTTTTATATGTGCCTCTTGATGATTAGCCTACTTGCCGGTCAGACTGCTGCTATATCTTAGTGAACATGTGCAATTACAGTGTACTGTACTTCAGTTGAATGTAATAAAAACAGGCATTTCTTACCTTGTTAACCATGTCTGAAGAGGTTTTTTTTTTGATCAACAAACATGTTTTCTTAAGCGTCGATTAAGCGGAGGCAGCTGGTTGAACGGTGGAAAACGTATAACTAGATGTACTTGGTCTCTAATCATCGGCCATGCTTGTAACTCCAGTTGGCCCCGCCTCTCCGTCTGGGTATTATGGTATGCTATCCATTTGTTTGGTACGCCCAGCGTCCCAGTCGGCTCTCCCAGCTTTCTTGCGGCATTGATGAATTGATGCGTTGAGGCATCACGCCTCCTTTTCTTTGGGGATGTCAAGCTCCCACTGGGGCTCCTGATGAGTGAACCGAGTCGTAAAGGATTCCCGTGACGCTCGACGAACGAAGGTGGCTGCGCCCGTAGTTAATAAAGTTGAGAAAAGGAAGGAAAAATAAAATAAATAAAGGAAAAGGACAAGAGAGAAAAAAAAAAAAGAATAGTAATAAATTAAAAAAATTAAGTTGTATTTTCTTTCTCTTTGTTCCACGTTGGTGTCTTTAATGTCGACGTACACTGCTCTTACACACTTGATTACGTTGCTGCTTTAATCCGGTCACCAGTGTATTGTGGCAACCGGGCTCAGGGAGTGAACCCGCCTTGCTTGAATCAGCACACAAACCTCTTAGTTGTTGAGCCACAATGGCACGTTTAATCAAACATAAAGTGTCTTTCTGTAAAATAACTAAAAGATAATCGGGTGGCACAGCCACAGCGGCTGGACTCTCCTCTCACCCCAGCCAAGAGAGAGCCCCGAATGGGTGTGGAAGCCTGTCCTTTTAAGCAGGCTTCCTCCCGGCTCCTCAGTTGCTCTGCATCACTGATTGATTGGGACGGGGCTGATACAATGTAAAGTTTTGTTTTTCGAGCTGGTTTGCTAAAGAGCCGAATGTTGCTGACAACAATGACTAGCCTGCTACTACTGCTGCCACCTCCAGGCGTCCATTATTCTCACACAAAAGACTACTGGAACACTTGGAAGGTGGGGAGAGCCAGGTAGGCGTACCAGCACAGAAGGCCAAATGGATAGCAGCATTAGCTCGGCCAGGCTAACCAACACACTGCTGTTGGTTGGAGAGCTAGCGCGCTGCTAATTAGCAGCCAATTAGCTTGGGTCTGATGCACACGCCTCCTCTTTTGCGCTGGGGACTCTCACTTTCTGTCAGGTGTGTTGACTGGAACCAGCGGCAGCTCTGTTGACACCCGCATAGAGGAAGGTTTCTCCCCCACCGGGCCCCCGTCTCTCCCCCCCCCCCCCCCCCCCCCCTGTGGTTTAACGCTGCGTGTGATTTAAGAAGTGATGCGTTTCAAAGCGAGCCGCCTTCTCAATGTCAGAGAGGACCAGAGACCAGAGAGGACCAGAGACCAGAGAGGACCAGAGACCAGAGAGAGGACCAGAGACCAGGGAGAGGACCAGAGACCAGAGAGAAGACCAGAGACCAGAGAGAGGACCAGAGAGAGAGGACCGGGGGGGGGGGGGGGGGGGGGGGCGGCGGGGGCGTCCCCGACGACCTGCGAGGCCCTCAGGGCTGCCTCGATTCGGATGACAGTCTTCCACCGGTGAGTGGGACACACACACACACACACACACACACACACACACACACACACACACACACACACACACACACACTTCTTAATCAGCGCTCCGAGGGCCTCATTATGCAGCCCGCGGTGACTAATGAGTGGGGGGGGGGGGGGGGGGGGGTCGGGGAGGAGGGCTGGTTTTGAAGGCAGCTTTAATCATCGCGGAGGAGGTTGCCAAGCAACCGTAACTCTGCGCGTCTCCCCGGCGGTGCGCGCGGTGTCGTGGGCCGCCGTGGACCTTCCTTCCTGTGTTCAAGTGACGGTTGGTAGGCTATTCTCTTTTAGGTAATGGGCGTCTAACGGGACCCTGGGGTCCCGCTGTTGTTTCAACCGGGACTACTTCCTGCCGCCCGAGTTCACTAATCGTGTCGTGACGAGTGAAGCGCTCGCTTAGTTTAGTTTGAAGGATATGAACGGACGCGCCTGAGGTGCGCGCTATCAATACATGTTCATGTTTAACACACATATTACGTGTGACCCCCCACCACACACACACACACACACACACACACACACACACACACACACACACACACACCACCTAAACCCTTAAAGCATATCAAACCCTTAACATATAGCCTGATCAAACATCGGGAGATGAGACGTTGAATGTTTATGACGTCAACAACGAACGACGTCCCGCCAACGGCAGCTGAAAGTTGTGTTCTTTTTTTTAGTGCGCGTGTGTCCCCACAGCGGAGAAGCTTTATCATCTTTAGTGTGGGAGAGATGCTTGTTTCCATGGCAATCCTCTCTGGAGCGCGGAGGCCTACTTCAGACCCCTCCTCTAGGCGTCTGTCTGTCTGAAGATCCGGATCACGACGGACAGGCCTACTACTATCATGTAGGCGTTATAAAACTAAAGCACCTCAACGAATGAAATGCAGTGAGTGTGGGATTTAAAAAGCGCGACTCTTTATTTCATTTAATTCGGTTCTGGATTCAGACTAAACAAACACGGAGGAGTTGGCGCAGGTATGAACAGCCTCGTATGTAGGGTAGCGCCGACGTGGAGGAATAACTGAACAGGGAGAACATATTGGTTATATTGTAAGTAAAAGCGAGATGAGAAATGTTGGCGCGATTCTACAGTGACTCCCAGGAGCTCCACCACCCCCTCTAGTGTCCTAAACACGGACTACAAGGCGCTACAGTACCACGCGTGCAGGGGCGCAGATGGGATTTTTGAACTGGGGGGGGACCAAGCTGTCAGCAAATGATTTCAACTCAATAAGTTATTTTTGTGTAATTTGGGCTTTAACTAGCGCTCAAGTAGTTAGTACTTTCGTAATAGCCTATGGGCCAATAGTTTGCACTAAAAAGCCATTGGAGAATTCTTATTTGAAATCATGGATAAACAACAGTGTACATTATTAAACAAAGGCCTACTTGATCAACACTAGCCATATATGATGAAACTGTTATTTGTCTGGAATGCCAATCATCCACAAAAACGTCATGCCCTGGGCAAAATATGTTTTATTTAAACATTTGTGTATACACTCAGAAGTGTAAACAACATATTTACATAAATGAAAAAAAAAAAGCCAAACAAATTTGCTGTCTAATAAGTACGTAAAGTGTATAGTAATGAGAAGACCCACTGAAGGACCCAAAAACATCTCTCCTCCTTTCATTACCCTGAACATGCTGCTGTCTGTCCAGTCTGTCAAGCCTCTCTTGGTGAATATGGCACACAGCAATGCCATTGGGTCTTTTTTGCGTCATGGTCTATTCATAATATTGTAATGACCACGGAAGAGGCAGTGAATGAAGTATTGACTAGACAGTGATTTATTAGATACCTAATAATATTAGATACCTAATAAACCGTTGGAACACAGAAGACCGGTAACCATAGCAACGCCGGTAAACAAACCCTGCGAAGCCCAATCCAGGTCTTACTGAAGGCATTGAATAGTCAAAATATTATTAATAAATATTTGAATATATTCGAATATTAATATTAATAAACAAACGAACTTCGAATATGATTTTTGGGCAAAAGTCAAAGCCCTACTAGCTACTCAACATTACAAAATGATTAGCTGCCACATCTGGGAAAGTCAACAGGCAACAGGTGTAGGATAGCCTACTTACATTGTTTGTTTTTTGAAAAAAACGCTCTGATTGTTTTTTGCTCCTTCATTTTGTTTCTTCGTTGAAGCACCCGCTCTGTCATAGTAGACAATGATCACCGCAACTGGTTCCTCTTTAGGACCCTGGGGAGTCAGAGTCGTGCCTTATGGTGTGTTCGATTTACACTGAAAGTCGGAACTTGGAGCCCGGAACAACGTAACCTCAAAGTTGAGCGCTCCCAGACACAATGCGCGCTGCATGTAAATTAGTCGAACTAACGGAACATTAATCCTCCGTTTTACCGGCGGTGTTTGTCGCCTTATGTAGGGACAGAGTGTGGGGGGGGGGGGGGGGGGGGGGTCACTATGAATCTGAGGGGGACATATCCCCCCCGTCCCCAGTGCCATCTGCGCGCATGGCTGTCAGCTCAGGCTGCTCATCACCACTCCAAGACGGCGGCCGAATTTCTCGCGTCACAGCAGCCAATGCTAGCTCTGGGCTCCCCTGCCGTCGGGGAGACTGCAGGGGAGCCCAGAGCTAGGCTCGTTCAGGAGGAGTACCTTCTGAAGGAGGGGGTTCTCCTCTCCAGGTACCACCCTCTCCCTGGTCCTCTGGAGAACCTTCTGTAGGAAGATGCCACGCTCAGTCCAAGCCGCCATCTTGGGTTTTCTTTCAGCATTATTAAAAGCCCTCTTCATTTCGGCTGCGCACGTATTTTTGAAATTTTAAATTGCTGCAAATAAATGATGTTGTTGACTTATGTTGTTGACTTCTAACTTAAATCTAACAGTAGTCTATGGGTAATACATCGGCGGTAACCACTGTTTTTGGGGTATATTGCGAAATTGCGCCAGCTGGACATTCTGTGGTATTGGATGTGTTTGAATAAAATACATCCAATACACGGAATGTCCAGCTGGTGACTCCACTGAGGCTATAGTAACGATGCCTCTTAGCGCTCTACGAGTGCCCCTGGAGCCCTCGTTAGCTACGAGGGTTTTAACGACGTTCGTTACGCAACGATGCTTTCGGGAAACGGGTCTGAAAACTCTACGATGCTCGTACGATGAACTTTACGACCCACTTAGGCTAACGATGCTTTTGGGAAACGGGGCCCAGGGTTGGTTCAGGCAGCCTCACCTGGCCCGACCCACCTGGCCCGCCCAGCCCGATCAGGGCTGGGCGGGCCAGGTGGGTCGGGCGGTGGGGAGGCTGCACAACTGTTGCACATTGAGCAGTCAATTAGTTAATTAGCTAGACCAGCCCCCAGCCCGCACACACTCCGGGAGATGTCCTGCCCGGCGACATGCAGCACCAGCACAGCACACGCCCACAACATGTGTCATCGTTTAAAGTGTACATTCTGTGTGTTCTCAGAGACGATGGACCAAGCGTCCCTCAGGGATGCTGTGTCTTATGAACAAATGCAGGTCTGTTTCTACATTTTGCCATTTAAAATGGATCCCCCATTCCTCTACTCCTTCCAAAGTGTCCCACAACATTGAGAGTGCGTACATGTTATTGATTTCTAGATTTCTGTATTCATGAGTTATTATTTTTTTTTATGGATCGAACAGTGAAGACAGACAGGAAAGTAGACTGATACAGAGAAGGAATAATATCGGCATAATGTGGGTCCAGAAGCCATGCGGTCAAGGTCGTTATCGTTTCCATACCAAATAAATACTATTTGGCTCAGTACTGCATGAAAATGTGCACAAAATCAATTTTGCCCTACCCTTATTTGACTGACACATTTTACTACACATTTGCCTAACAGGTTTGGTTATATATCGGAGGCCATGTAAATGGCCTTTTTGTCTAGACAAATTTAACTTTCCAGTAAGTCTGGCGGGATCAGTCTTGGATTCGCTCAATTCGTTTCACGTTTCCATTTGGTCATTTAGCTTCATGTAAGCGTTCATGCAAAGCGTCCTTCAAGTTGGGCTGAGATACACGCATACAATCAAAATGTACTTTTCTGAATCTCCACACACGGACATAGAGTTCACCAGTGTTTTTGTTTGGGTTAGTAACCTGGGGCCTCATGTACAAAGCTTGCTTACACACAAAAAAGCTGCGTAGGCAACTTCTCACGCAAACGTTCGGATGTACAAAGACTGACTTGACGTGAGAAAGTGCGGTTCTCCACGCAAACTAAATGCCTGGCTTACGCACATTTCTGCTGCATTTTGTCAGTTGGCGGCACATAGAGGCAATGCAGCGCAACAACATTAAGCCTACGCGATCACGAGTCATGAAGTAATATTGCAGTATGAGGCGAGTTCAAAGTGGATTTGAATGTCGGAATGCGTGATCTGCGCTTCAATCATGCGTTATTGTTGTCGAGACGCATAATGTGACACTGTTGTTAGGCTAAACTTAAACAGACCCATAAAACTAAATTGTCAATATTGCAATTAAAAGGAAGCCCCAGCAATATTATTTTCAGTGATTGCTTGTTTATTAAACGTTACATATTTTCCGGACCACGCATGACATATGATCTGTCTTCACACATTTGTTGTGAAATTCTTGACTGCAATATTATTATGTGATGTTGAGTGGAGTAAGCACAAGCCATTGTTACTTAAAGACCGGGTAAACCAAAAATAATTATGGGTTTTGAGTTTATAATACCACAGGAAAATATATTATTAACCACCCTGCCAAATTTGAAGGACTAAAAAAATCACGAAGTATATAAAATTATGCTTCAAAGTTGATGAAAAATGAGCAGTAATCCCTGGCTCAGGACGGTGGGGGCGTGTGCGCTGCAGGCCAGGAAACCACGCCCATCACCGGAGAGCCAACTGCAAACTGACAATTCAAACCAGACTCGTGAGCGGTAAAACCATAGACGGGTGAAACCACAGAATGCTAGTGCGCGGTTAATGTATTTATACCTAGAGGGCAGCAGGGGGCGGGTTTATGTGAGTATGACCGCTTTACGTAACGCGGTCTTCGATGTAGACCCGCCCATTTTAAACCTGCACACAGAACATTCTCTGAGGCCTAGCTCCTCAAGGAAATGATGAATGGGAAAAATATTTTTTACATGTTTTGAGGGACACATTTAAGGCCTAATTAATATGATAAGAAGAAAAATACTGAATTTGGTTTACCCGGTCTTTAAAATCAATCCATCAATGAACCAGTCGGCCAATTTCGAATTATGTACATATTATTGACACATTGGGTGTATGGATACAACCTATCGTCAGCATGCATCCAAATAAATGAGAATATAAAAGCATGCGCAAAATGTGGCAATAATCGATAGGTTGACAATGGCAGTGTTGGCCTTGTTAGAAGATGGTCGCATTCAAAATTAACGGGTGTTCCGCGACTATTATGATTTTTTGGTCAAAAAGGAGCCGATCCCAAATCACAGCTGCCACCCTTTGCTCAAATAGGGCGAGCTCCCAGACTCCGCCCCGTGTGTGTGTGTGTGTGTGTGCGCTCTGACCCACGCTTCTCCGGTAGGCAGAGACCTTTCTTTTTACGTCCACCTTGACGTCCGACCACTTTTTTTATGTCAGCCACAGTTCGGCTTTCCGCCCCAACCTCATTGACCGACTTGGCAACGTTTTCCCACGCCAGTTTTTTGCTTTTGGTGCTGATTCCGGAGGAAAGAGAGCCAAACAAGATCTTATTTCTGGCCTCTACCTCCGAAATCAGCGCCTCCACCTCGCATTCACTAAAGTTATTTTTTCTTCCTTTCTCCATGTTCTCCTTTCTCCTAACGAGCGCACTACTGCAGGCCTATTTATACGAATTAGCATATTAAATGAGGGAGGAGACTGGGTGGAGAGACGGGCTCGTGCATGTGCGCTCAATTTCACGTTAATTGGGATGTACAAAGAGAATCTGCGTGAAATCGTGCTTACGCAAGGATTGATACATCCGGATTTATTTGTGCGCAGCAGCTTTCCAGATTTTGGCGTCCGCAAAGTTTTAGTCAGAAATCCACGCAAGTCTTTCATTCCTTCGTTCATTGGTCAGAATCGTTCTTTCTAGTCCCTGTGTGATTGATCCTGTTTGAAGCGGTGACGGTTGGTTCTGGTCCGTTTCAGGTGGTCATCGAGGAGGTACTGGAGGAGAGCCCATACTACGAAGGGACAGGAGCCAGGTGACCATAGCCTAGGGTCAGAGAGGTCAAGGTCATCAACACATGTTCACTAGCCCTCCCCTCTGACCCTAGGGTCAAAGGTCAAGGTCATCAACACATGTCCACTAGCCCTCCCCTCTGACCCTAGGGTCAAAGGTCAAGGTCATCAACACATGTTCACTAGCCCTCCCCTCTGACCCTAGGCTCAGAGAGGTCAAGGTCATCAACACATGTTCACTAGCCCTTCCCTCTGACCCTAGGCTCAGAGGTCAAGGTCATCAACACATGTTCACTAGCCCTCCCAAGAAGTTCACACCACTCCGTTTAAAAGAGAACAAGCTCAATTTATAATTATTATTTGAATAATTACTATTATTAGTATTTTGATATGAAATGCAATCTATATTTTTTTTTGGGGGGGGGGGGGGGGGGGGAATGTACTGATTCCTTTGATTAAATAAATACAATCAATTCGTTTTTTTTATTTGTTTGTCCATGCATTGTGTAACAGGCAATAAATGTCTTGAATGAAGAATTGGAATGAATGATGAATTGGGTGTGACTGTACGGATATTTGATGTATGACTATAATGTCATCGCCTTGTTTTTGTTTGTATAAAATATGTACAGATATAGATTTAATACATGTAAATGTTTGACTAATATATTGGAACACTGTTCAAATATACAATATAATATAATAATATTAAAGTAACAATATAATGTGTTCTTTTATTAATGTCATTTGAAACATTTAGTGTCATTTGGATTTCTGTACGTTTTGATAAGTTCATCACTTTGACAATAAATATCTGAGCTGATTGATTTTATTATTTTTTATGTCGTTATAGCATTTCAATTATGTGAATAAACAAAAGCAACTATAAAGACTTTCATAGTTGCATAATTTGCCCAAATGTTGTAATTTGCATATTTAAGTTAAGTAAGTTGTGTTCTATTTTTTTATGTTCTATAATAGTAATTGTATCAATAGTTATAGTTAATTAGTTATGTTACACATTAGGCATTTTTTTTTTATTATTATTTTTATTATTTTCATCAAAAGGAAATACACCATCATACGGTGTAATTTCATACTTCAATCAGCATACAATTCCTGGTAGTAACAGTATTCCTCTACTCCATATGGTTTTAAACCACACTCACACATCCACATAATATATACCATTTATCCCCACTCATCCACATATCGTTCACCTTTTAAACACACAAACCCAAACACACACCCACAGTTTGTAACCCAAACCCACCCACCCACTCCCACCCCCGCTCAACACACACACACACACACACACACACATATATCTATGGCGGCGCACACCTGCATGTAGTTCCGCTGATTATTTCGCGGGTCTCGGTGCGGATCGCGCTGCGTCTCCATTGAGCCTCACTGTGCTGCTGCTCGCGCTCCGTCAGCTCCACCACATCAAACAGGTTAGATTGAAAAAGACGCTGAGCCGTCTCCATTACACGGTTAATATTGACGTTATTTTAGTAGTTTAACCGAAACATGGTTAAAAACGTCCGGTTCAAGTTATAAAAGTAACTAATGATCCGTCTGGTCCTTTGTTTTCCAGGTTGACCGTCGAGTTAACGAACACTTTTTGAAGTAAAACGGCCCGCTACATCCGGACCTGCTGTGAGTAGGACACTTATTTATAATTTATCTTAATTGTTTTTTACTCTAGGCCTACTTGATAAGTTGAATAATAGTAGTTCTGGATCTATGTCGTCGTAAGCTGTTTTTAATTGAGTTAATTGAGATTTTTCGCCGGGTGACGCGGCTGCAGATATTTATCAATGACTCCATGACGGAGTTGGCGGCGGAAGACGTAGGGGGGCGGGGCCATGACGTCACACAATGACTCCGCACTCGGTTACCGTCGTAGTTAGATGGGAAAAATAACTTATTTTAATAACTTATTTGGATTTATTGGATTAATCACTAATACACACACACACGCCGTAAAACTAATCTCGTTGCTCTCCTTCACAGCTCAAGAAGAAGAAACAGATTCTGTGAGTATCACGATCGAACCACGAAGAAGAAGAAACTGCGAACTGTAAGTCACAACATTTTCTTTTAATGTTGTGGGGCTGACAGTGTTTAGTTTGAACCGGTTCTCAGGCCCCGCCCCTTGTAGGCCCTGCCCCGCCCCACGTAGGCCCTGCCCCCCTCTCTGGCCCTGATCTTTCAGTCTCTCTCGCTCTCTCTCTTCCCCCCCCCCCCGTTCTCATGCCTCTCATTCGTCCCTAGAAGATACTTTATCCGTCCACTTTCCTACTACATTCCTCATCATTGCATCACATCCCATGTGTGTTGTCCTACTGATAAGGGTGTGTGACTGACTGACCAGAGATGCATGCGAGGGTTCTGCGCTGTTTGAGGCCTTCAGTTGTGTAGACGTTCCCCCTCAGGGGAAACCTAGTGTTTAAGAGGCCGTCGTCACGTTAGTTACATGAACTGGATCGTCCTTCAGGATGGCGACAGGGACTCCTCAAGGAGACACACCAGGGGGCGAGATGTGAGGGCTGTCCCTCTCAGCAACTAGAACCCAACCTGGTTCCTGCACCTGAGAACCACGGCGCACGTTCCAATGTTTCCCTCCGTACGCCTTGAAGCCCCAGCCCCCCCACCACTGGTCTCTCTGTCAAACCCACCACTGGTCTCTCTCTCAAGGACCTACAAACCCACCGCTGGTCTCTCCGTCAAACCCGCCACTGGTCTCTCGTCAAACCCACCACTGGTCTCTTGTCTCTCAAAGACCTACAAACCCAGTGCTGGTCTCTCTGTCAAACCCACCACTGGTCTCTCCATCAAACCCACCATTGGTCTCTTCTCTCAAAGACCTACAAACCCACCACTGGTCTCTCCGTCAAACCCACCGCTGGTCCCTCCGTCAAACCCACCACTGGTCTCTCCATCAAACCCACCATTGGTCTCTCTTCTCTCAAAGACCTACAAACCCACCACTGGTTTCTCTTCTCTCAAAGACCTACAAACCCACCACTGGTTTCTCTTCTCTCAAAGACCTACAAACCCACCACTGGTTTCTCTTCTCTCAAAGACCTACAAACCCACCACTGGTTTCTCTTCTCTCAAAGACCTACAAACCCTCCACTGGTCTCTCATCTCTCAAAGACCTACAAACCCAGCACTGGTCTCTCCGTCAAACCCACCATTGGTCTCTCTTCTCTCAAAGACCTACAAACCCACCACTGGTTTCTCTTCTCTCAAAGACCTACAAACCCACCACTGGTTTCTCTTCTCTCAAAGACTTACAAACCCACCACTGGTTTCTCCTCTCAAAGACCTACAAACCCTCCACTGGTCTCTCCGTCAAACCCGCCACTGGTCTCGTCTCTCAAAGACCTACAAACCCAGCGCTGGTCTCTCTGTCAAAACCTCTGCTGATCTCTCCTCTCTCAAGGACCTAAAAACCCACCACTGGTCTCTCCTCAAAGACCTACAAAACCTCCACTGGTCTCTCCGTCAAACCCGCCACTGGTCTCTCAAAGACCTACAAACCCAGCACTAGTCTCTCCGTCAAACCCTCCACTGGTCTCATCTCTAAGACCTACAAAGCCACCGCTGGTCTGTCAAAACCTCCACTGGTCTCTCCTCTCTCAAAGACCTACAAACCCAGCACTAGTCTCTCCGTCAAACCCTCCACTGGTCTCGTCTCTCAAAGACCTACAAAGCCACCGCTGGTCTGTCAAAACCTCCACTGGTCTCTCCTCTCTCAAAGACCTACAAACCCACCGCTGGTCTCTCCTCTCTCAAAGACCTACAAACCCTCCACTGGTCTCTCCTTTCGTTTGGCTTTGTATTCCTTTGAGTATTGTCATTGTTTGTGTAAATACACAATCTAATAACTGCAAAAAAAAAGAGGTGTGATCTTTAACCTGGTACTGGTCAATCTTTGCATGTCATGGGGTACTAAGTGTGTGAGGGGCAATCTTTGCATGGCATGGGGCATTACTTCATGTGAGGGGCAATATTTAACCTGGCATGGGGCAGTAAGTGTGAGAGGGGCAATCTTTAACCTGGTACTGGGCACTACATGTGAGGGGAAATTTTTCTACTTCTACTTGGCTTGTATTACCTGAACATTTTAATTTTCAGCTATAGGAGGATGCTACTCTTCCTGAAACACCCTTGAGTGTCATTTGGTCGAATGTTTCTGGATGACTCAAGTCTGTGGCATAAATCAAAGAGGATAACAAAGTGGGTGTTCAATACAGCAAGAGCCTGGAGCGATCTAGCATCTTGATCTCAATTCGACCCTTCTACACACTGGACAGGATGACTTGAGTGTCATGCAGCTTGGACTGTAGTGTGACTGAATCATGCAAACAATGGGAAGCGACAATGGCTACTTGGTACAATGGATGATGGACTAACGGCATTCCGAATGGACAGAATCGGATGAGAAACCAACCAACTGACTGAAGATGAAAGATGAACATTCTGCAACGTGGCTTCCCTACCTAACCTCAACATGGACTGCTGGCAAGCCCTCTGGATCTCCTGTACTCCTGCTCTGAGATCCAAGTCTTTCTCGGGCTGAATTGGAAACCATCTTGGAAACATCCCAACTAGCGTCCCTGTCGAGCTGCAGTTGTGCTCTTCTTCAGAAGAGGAGGTGAAGAAAGCCTCACTGGGGCTTCAAGGTCTATGAAGAGGAACGTTGAAATGTGCGCCATGATTCTCTCCTGTAAGAGCTGTTGTATTCTAGTCGCCGAGAGGGGGAGCCTCACGTCCTACCCTTTGGCGTTTCTCCTTGGAGTCCCTGTCACGGTCTTGACGGACGTTCCAGGTCATGTAACTGATGTCACGACAGCCTTTTGAAAACTTGGTTTCTCCTGAGGGGGAACCTCTACAGAACTGCAGGCGTCAGATGGCACAGTATCCCAGCATGCATCTCTGGTCACTCAGATCACACCCCTGATCAGTAAGGCAACACTCATGCGATGTGCATGCAATGTTTTAGTTTGTTATTTTGTACTGTTGTCAGCCTTGTTTATGGGTGGGAATTATTTGCTAAATGGGGGGGATATGAAATATATAGTCAATTATTTGTACATGAACCAACAGCAACAAACTACTAGATCTGCTCAAGGTAAGTCTGTTGGCTGTATTTTGCAACAAGACGACCAAAGCACCCAAGATCTCCATCGTCGTTCCAGCTCAAGGTAAGGGGCTCCTGCGGGGGGGTTGGTAGTTAGATTCGAGACCACGATGTGCACGGGTCTATAAAGATGCTGTCTGACTTCACAGGATCTCCTGGACCAGGGTGGACCAGAGGCTGAGGACCAGCAGGTGACCAGATCCCCAAGCCCATGCATGGGAGACCAGAGGCTGGAGACCAGATCCCACTGGACCAGGTATGGGGCACCAGGGTGGATGATGATAATACATTGGATGTGTATAGTGCTTTTCTTGCGCTTAATTATAATGTAGGGTATCCAGATCCCCTAGACCAGGCATGGGGTACCAGGCTGGACCGGCGGCTATCCAGATCCCCTAGACCAGGCATGGGGTACCAGGCTGGACCGGAGACTGGACTGGAGGGTATCCAGATCCCCCTGGACCAGGAATGGGGCACCAGGCTGGACCGGAGACTGGGGACCGGAGGGTAACCATAACCAAACACTTGACACCCGGAGGTTGTTTTTAATTATTTCAAACGATCGTAGAGGGTCTTCATTAGTTTTTCCTTCAGATTTTTCATTCGGTGAATTTTAGCAAAAGCTGTGATTTGAAGTAATTAAGGTCACATCAGCTGCTACTACTACTACTATAGTTTATCCAGCGTACATCAAGGTGGACACTAAAACACAACTAAAACGTAACAGCTGGTCACACTCACACCTGGTGACGTAACATCACCCTTTTAATGTGTGTTTGTATTGTGAACAGATTAAGCTGACGACCCACCAGGAGCGAGACGAGGACTACGATGGGACTGCTCAAGTCTTTGGAAGGTTAATACCAACTGTTTTTTTTTACATCGTTTCACCACCAGAGCTATGCTGTTCAATTCACAGAATGTTTTACTATATTCCTGAATTACAAATTCCCAAGTGTGTGCATGTTTCATGTTGAAGTTTAAAATTTGATTTGATTCAGAATTATTTAAACAAGGTGTCCAAAGAATAATAAACTACTACCAGTGTTTCTAGTGTAGAATTCTCAAAACAAAAGTATTTTCTTCAACACAAATTATATTAACTAAAAAAATCATGGACAAAATTATGGAGGAGGAGCCACCTATCTGGAGGGAGACCCGGAATCTGGTTAGCCGCCTAGCTGGACATCGTTAGCCGCCTAGCTGGACATTGTTAGCCTCCTAGCATAATGGATATAGTTAGCTTCATAGCATAATGGGTATTGTTAGCCTCATAGCATAATCAACATCGCTAGCCTCATCTATATCGTTAGCCTCATAGTATAATTGATATTGTAGCATAATTGACATTGGTAGCCCTATAGCGTAATCAACATGGTAGCCTCATAGCGTAATGGACATCGGTAGCCTCATAGTGTAATCGACATTGGTAGCCTCATAGTGTAATCGACATTGGTAGCCTCATTGACATTGTTGGCCTATGGCTAGCAACATAGATTATGCTATGAGGCTAACGATTTGTGTTTTTCCTCTTGCAACATTTCAGTGACCCACTGACGGCTCCTCATCAGAGCTGGACGGTGGAGACTTCAGATGCAACTTCTACCTCGCAGGACGTGACTTAAGTCTTGGGTTGTCAAGGGTTCCTTGTTTCTCAAGGGTTCCATCGCGGGTTCCTCATGGTTCAGTGTTAGGGACAGAGTTAGGGTCAGATGGTCTCACGATGAACCATTGTTTTTTTTAATCACATCCCAGACTTGTTTCACTGTGCGCACAGATGTTGAAATGTATACTGATGTTTTATGATATAAAATCATTTAAAATGACCTGGTTGTGTGGCTTGTTGTATGGTAATTTTTATTATACACATGCATGTTACCCTAATGAGGTAAGGTTACCTCTCCCCGCCCCTATACCCTAACCTCCCCCTGTCCCCCCTCCCATATCCTCTCCCAACCTCCTTCCCCTATACCCTAACCTCCCCTCTATACCTTGACCTCCGTCCCCCCCCCCCCCATACACCCTTACCTCCCCCTCCCCTGTCCTCCCCCCTCCTTTACTCATACCTCCCCCCCTCCTCTAACCCTAACCTCCCCCTCCCCTTTACTCATACCTCCCCCCCCCCCCTCCTCTAACCCTAACCCTAACCTCTCCCCTCCCCTATACCCTAACCGCCCGCCTCCCTTACCCTCACCCCCAACCTTACCCTAATCCTCACCCTTATCCTCATCCTCACCCTTATCCCTAACCTTAACCATAGCAGCGAATATCAAGCCAGTAAAAGCATGTATGATGATATTAGCTAACTAGACAATCAGATGGACAGTGGCTATACAGTATAGCTAGTCTAGCTTTCCAACCCAATTTTGTGTAGCCCACCTTCGTGAAATGTGTGATAAACAGGAAAAGGTCCTGCCACTTACCTGACAACTGGAATGGGGTAATTTTTTGGGATTACTGTTGAACTACTATGTGTTCACCCGGCTATGAACTGAGACTTGATCAATCATATTATCAATATATAACATTTCTTGCCTTTTCTCTCTATAGTGTAACACTATATAGTACCATTGATAAACTTATTAATACTAACCGTCATGAAACGTATAGCAATACTAACCCACTCTATATATCTCTCGCTCTCCCTTACCTCACTTGTGAGGTAAACCATTACCAGTCATTAGCCATCCTTGTATTTGGCCCTCATCGCACCTGAAGTCCCATCCCTATGACTGCCCTACCATCGCCTGTTGCTGTCCCCTTGACCGGATTCCTGGCCTGCGCTGCCTAGCGATCCACTACTGCCCTATGACAATTCCTAATCCCTATGACAATTCATCCCTACACTAGACTATTTGAACTTTCTGACACTAAATGGGATTCATGCATTATCATACTGGTTAGGTAACCATCCTACCTCTTTGTAACATACACCCCAGGTGGCTCTAAACACCATGTTCTATTCTCTACACCTAACTAACCTATTCATTTATCATGTATACAAACCTCACTGCCCTGTAACTGACCCTAGGCAGATGGGTCAGGCCCTCGAGTCGTGGATCTGCTTGAGGTTTCTTCCTATATGTATCTCCAATTCTAGGTTGAGTTTTTCCTCGCCCCTGTTACTCATGGGCTCTCTCTGAATGTTCAATACAGAGAGAGCCATGAGACGTGTAATGTTTTGGCGCTCTATAAATAAAATTGAATTGAATGTTAACTTAAATATAACTTAATATATTTAAGTTAACTAAATAAATAAATAAAGTTGCCTTAACATAACAAGTTATTTATATTAAGTTAAAACTTAGTTCCCCGGCCCCATTCGTCTTTGTAAGGAAATGTTCTATTTTGTCTAATTTTAGGCAAAGTATAAGACAATACTTTCTTAACAGTATAATTGGAACCATGAATAAGTCGTTCAAGTAACAATATTCAAATACTAACATTGTTGGTTAAGACAGAATTTGGTTTTATTCTGAATCCAGTGAAATAGATTGGTTTTAGCTGATATAAAAACTTTCAGGTGTTTATTTATGTTTAAGTATTTGGCAGACGCTTTTATCCAAAGCGACATACATAAAAAATACATATAAAACAATTACTGTAAACATAATCATTTAAGGGAAGAATGTAATACAAAATATCAATACAAAGTGTCAAGACAGAATAAACTCTGCTGCTGCAGCAACAGATACAGTCTATAAGTCCCTAAGATATCTAATGTATTCATACATTGTTTATGTAGGATATACGTATATGTATATATAACCTAATCATATTGTTTCTTCTACTTAAAAATAGCTGACCGTTTTTTTTCCCCTTCTCGGGATTATATTCCCAGTTTTGAGCTCGGACGTCTGGTCACTTATAGCATATAAGAATATTATATTACTGTTAAGCCAACTATGAACAATAAAACACGCCAAAACATGTGTCCTTTATCATAGCTACACGTATGAAAAAAAACAGCGTGAAAATCAGTGGTATTCAGTGAGGTAAGATTAATTAAATGCGCTGACAGTTCATTGCTCCTGCCAAATGAATTACACTGAGTGGAGCGGATCACCACTCTAAAATAATAATAATAACAATAATACATTCGAGCAAAGTATATTCCAGGCTTCCAAAACAAAATCTAGTTTTAGGGTAAATGATTGGTTAAATTATTTGGGAAAGAACAGCTGAAACAGCGGTAGGTTGTACTTTTAAATCAATGCATCTGAAAACACCGTACAGCAAACAGTTCTTGACCCAGACATCGTGTACAAGCCCATTACTTTTAGGATTGATGAGTATTTGATCGTGAGAAAACATAGTTTTACCGCGAGTGAGTAGCCTATTTAATAGAATGAATGCGGGTGATGCTTGGTGCGCGCCCATCTGTCTAAACACACGCAAATTAAACACGTAAGTGTATGAGAAGGAAATCGAGTCAGTCGACCTGCGATAAGCAGCAGATTCTGAACGAACTCGTCTTCGAGATGGACGTGTTCTAACGCATTTTTAATAAATTTAAAAAAATCGAAAATTAAATGGTCATATCTATAATACCTGACCATTTAATTTTCGAAATTGTAGGTGAAGCCGAGCTTCCCTTGCAGTCGAGAAGTCGCCACTACGAAAGAATGCAATGCAACTAGCGGGATCTAAACAAACTAAGTTCCAGCAAATTACTACAATGCAGAAGTAGTGGAGAATGGCGAAACACAGCAACTCTAGCCTACTCTCAACCAAAATAAAAATAATCGCCGCCCGGTGCAGCAGTGTGAACTGCCCGGTTTTTAGAACGTCTCAGCCCGTCTCGTCGCAAGGAGTTGCAAGCAGTTGCGTCGCGAATCTTTGGTCTGAACTGGCACATTGAAATCTGGTCTGTGGGAAACACTGAAGTACGTAATTTTTTCATTTAATTGACAAGCAATTCTATTATGGTCATACTCTTGTTTGCTAGCGGCTACGATTTCAGTACTACGTATAGGCTATTACATAGCCTACTATTGAAGATCTTTGCTCCTTCTCAACTCTGTGGTAATATTTTTTTCACAAAATACAACCAATAGTACGTTATTGTTAAATCTTACTTGTGAAAAGTAATCCCCTGATTCCTATTTTCGACGGTCCGCTCATTTGAGCAGGAACACCAGCCCGGCATCCTTGTTTTCTTCTGTAGACGCGACCTGTCAGCTGACGCGTGTCCACTAGAGGGCGAGAGTCACCTCCTCACCTCCATGTCGGTCTGTCACGTTAATGTGACTTACATTTAATATCATGTGCGATATGTCTTTAAACTTTTCAGTTCACAAATAGCTCAGGTTAATCATATGTAGCAATATGATGTCAATATATTACTTTTTAATTTTACTTGTTTAGCAAGAGATGAACTGCATGATTTAGGCAGCAAAATGAAAATCTTCAAGATAAAACCAAAAGACACAAAGTAAGCTTCAACCTTCTCTGTGAAAGTGGGGTTTTATTTATATTGAATTCCAGTTGAACCTCACTGAGGACTTTCATGTTCATGGAAACATTTTTAATACAATTTTCAATTAAATTAAATCACCATTTGGCCTCATTCTATCCAGAATGAAACAGACCTCTGATCAGTTTACCAACACCTCCTGGTCCCTCCTTAGACGGCTCTCAGTCCTCAGCCACCGAGGTCTTCCTCTGGACCAGGACCAGGTTCTTCACCTGGGGCATCAGGGACAACAGCTCCCCGCGGATATCCTCCTCCTCCTCCTCCTCCTTCTCCTTCTCCTCTTCGTCCTCCTTCTCGTCCTGTTTCTTCACCTCCTTCTCTGCGGTCTTCTTCCTGCCCTGGTTCACCAGCTGTTTCACCACCAGACCCTGGTAGTGAGAGAGGAGCTGGTGGCTCTCCTGAGGGAGAGAGAGAGCAGGAGGAGGGAGAGGAGGAGAAGGGAGAGGAGAAAGAGAGAGAGAGGGAGGAGAAGGGAAGGAGGGAAGCGATGTAGAGAGAGAGGTTTTGTGTAACGCAGTGTTGCGGTCGCTTGATGCGTCGTTCTGATGAGTTCAGGAGCTAAACTAACGTGGTGCTTCCACCTCGTGGTACTTCTGGAAATGCTTGTACCATTCAATTGACTAATTAAGTGACTTATTCATCCAAACAAAGTGAGCTCAGATTGAGACGACCGTGACTTCAGATACATTGAGGGGCAGGTAGGGGTCAGAGGGCAGCTTTCGTCTGGGAGGCCTGGATGGACAGCCTAGAGTCCAAGTATCATGGGGATGCAGATGCAGGCCTGTTACCATGGTGATGCTAGGGGTTAAGATGCAGGCCGGTTACCATGGTGACGCTAGGGGTTAAGATGCAGGCCGGTTACCATGGGGACGCTAGGGGTTAAGATGCAGGCTGGTTACCATGGGGACGCTAGGGGTTAAGATGCAGGCTGGTTACCATGGTGATGCTAGGGGTTAAGATGCAGGCTGGTTACCACGGGGACGCTAGGGGTTAAGATGCAGGCTGGTTACCACGGGGACGCTAGGGGGGGGTTTAAGACGCAGGGCCGGTTACCACGGGGACGCTAGGGGGGGTTTAAGACGCAGGGCCGGTTACCACGGCGACGCAGGGGGGGGGGGGGGGGTTTAAGACGCAGGGCCGGTTACCACGGCGACGCTAGGGGGGGGGGGGGGGGGTTTAAGACGCAGGGCCGGTTACCGTGGGGACGCGCCCGCTGAGGGTGCTGATGATGCCGGGCACGCAGCGGCCCGGCGCGTGCAGCACGCAGTGGGTGGCGCCCTGGAAGAGCAGCACGCTGGTCAGGTGGAGCACCAGCGCCGGCTCCTCCGTCTGCCGCAGCTGCTCCACCAGCGCGTTGCGGTGGACGAAGAGGGACTGTCTGGAGGGGGGAGGGAGGGAGGGAGGGAGAGGGGCGGGGGGAGGGAGGGGGGAGGGAGGGAGGGAGGGAGAGGGGCGGGGGGAGGGAGGGGGGAGGGAGGGAGGGAGGGAGAGGGGCGGGGGGAGGGAGGGGGGAGGGAGGGAGGGAGGGAGAGGGGCGGGGGGAGGGAGGGAGGGAGGGGCGGGGGGGGGGGGAGGGAGGGAGGGAGGGAGGGAGAGGGGCGGGGGGAGGCGTGATGAGATGAGATGTCTGTGACTGAACGGCCTAAACAGCAGATCGCGGCTCACCGTTTGAGATAGATAGATTTATTTGTCCTTGCGGAAAATTGTTCTGCGCCATACAGTATGTCTGATACATTTATACAAAAAAAGACAATAACAGAGTTTCCCTCAGCCAACCACCCCCCCACCCTACCACATCAGCACACAAACCCCACTATACATCATGAGTAGGCTGGTAAAGTGCAGTTGTGCATACTGTGACCAGATACGAGGTGATAGTAGTCCGGTTAGCTTTAGCCACGGTAGCGTTTAGCATTAGCGTGGCGTTACCTCTCCCGCTTCTTGTCCCCTTTCTTCAGAAGGAGCCCGCAGGCCTCGGCTGACGTCTCCACGTTGTTCAGGAAGTCTTCGATGCTCTGCACACACACGACACGACGGGACAGCGTTGACCCCCAAACTACACCCACGTGATAGATCTGCCACATCTTCTTCCATCCATTTTGGATGACTTTTGTATGTTGTCTCCTGATTTTTCTTTTTCCTTATTGACATTGATTATTTTTGTACCTTATCTCCTCTTTTGGTTTATTTGTCAGCCTTAAACGATTAAGTGTGATTATTGAAAGGGGTGGAGCTCTGTACAAGCCCATTGGGCTATGTTCC
>NC_140289.1:886076-997855 GCF_964030765.1 Micromesistius poutassou
AGAGAGAGAGAGAGATTCTTTCATCTCAGCCGCCTCCTCTCCTCCTCTCCCCATCCCTCCTGGGTCGGCTGGTCCATGCAGATACAGATACAGCAGATAGTCCCAGTCTAGGGTCTAGTCCCAGTCTAGGGTCTGGTCCCAGTACTGGGGTCTGGTCCCAGTCAGGGTCTAGTCCCAGTACAGAGGTCTAGTCCCAGTCTAGGGTCTGGTCCCAGTACAGGTCTGGTCCCAGTCTAGGGTCTGGTCCCAGTCTATGGTCTGGTCCCAGTCAGGGTCTAGTCCCAGTACAGAGGTCTAGTCCCAGTCTAGGGTCTGGTCCCAGTCCAGGGTCTGGTCCCAGTCCAGGGTCTGGTCCCAGTCAGGGCTCTAGGCTGGGCTGGTTCTCTGGGGTCCTCTGTCTACAGAACGCTCTCATCTCCTGAGGATCAGAATCTTAGTTCTGTTTTCCCTTCGCTCACAAATGGAAGCAATCAAATGAACAGGAAACCAAAGACAACACAATAATACACAACAATACACGACAATACACGCACACACACTGGTTCACTGGTTGACTCACGTAGGAACATCACACACACGTCGTTCTTTATCGGGAGGGAGATGTTAGCGTGTTATAATTTTGTTGCGATGTCTGAGGTTAGTGAGGGAGAGGGGAGGGAGAGAGAGAGAGAGAGAAAGACTTTGATAGACGTTGTTCTATTCTATTCTAATTCTATTGTATTTTCAAATGTTTTTTATCAATGAAAATTTACATTTCCCATGCAAATAAGATTAAAACATGAACCACATGGGAAAAGCTCAAAACATAAAAAACTCTACACAGTTAATTGATGACACACACACACACGCACGCACGTATTCTCCTGTCACCCTCTGCCCTAATTATGAGCTCTTGATAGATCTCGCGACGTTCACAGTCTGAGCTGAGAGAGAGCGACTCCAGTACCGCGTGAGCTCATTCCTGGCCCGGAGTGTGGAGCGCTTCTGCCATCTGGTGGTGATACGTGTGAATGGCATCGCTGTTATGTTGGTCATTCATTTTATGGATTTAGTCCTCACTCGTTTTGAACTGGGGTTCCCAACCTTTTCAGTAGGTGACCCATTATGTGGAGGTACTTTTATGTTGTAGTAGTAAATAATAGCGGTGCATCCTTCTTACCGGCAAAGTAATGAATATTTCTCAAATTATATCGATACTATAATTCTCCTTTTCCGTCTCCAAACATATTGATAAAATGAAACGGACAAGACATCTATACTAGACAAATAACATTTATAGTGTTATAAAACCCGCGTGGTCCGCCGCTGCAACCCATAATGGAACGCGACCCACAGGTTGAGAACCACTGGTTGTGTTGTTCAGTTATGAACCACTCGATGTTCTGAATCAGTCTGTGCAGCGGGCTGATTCTCTGACCCACTGATTCACACCTGATCCACACACGAGTCACTGGTTCAACGTCAAACTGTTGATTCAGCAGCGCAACTTCACTGTAGTAGTTCAGGTGTTTTCCCGACCGCACCTCCACGGGGGGGAAACATTTAATTTGTGTGTAAAAACACAGTTGAAATGAAACGAAAACCCCATGGTGTCTTCTTCTTCTTCTTCTCTCTGTCCGCGTTCCCCCCCCCCCGCCCCAAGGTGAAGCTCCCGTTCCCCGTGGACCAGATCACCAACCTCCCGCGGAACGACTTCCAGATGATGGTGAAGATGCACAAGCTGAGCGCGGAGCAGCTGGAGTTCATCCACGACGTGCGGCGCCGCAGCAAGAACCGCATCGCCGCGCAGCGCTGCCGCAAGCGCAAGCTGGACTGCATCCTCAACCTGGAGTGCGAGATCCGCAAGCTGGTGCGTAGCTCGGCGGCTAACGCTAATAATTAATTATGTTATAAATAATTATGTTTAGCGGAGGACGCTAAACACAACTGGCTAACCAAGGAGAACCAGACACGCCGAGTTAAATGAAATGCAGTTCTAAAAGGTGTGTGTGTGTGTGTGTGTGTGTGTGTGTGTGTGTGTGTGTGCGCGTGTGTGTGTGTGTGTGTGTGTGTGTGTGTGTTTATCTGTGTGTGTGTGTGTGTGTGTTTGTATCTGTGTCTGTGTGTGTGTTTATCTGTGTGCGTGTGTTTGTATCTGTGTGTGTGTGTGTGTGTGTGTGTGTGTGTGTGTGTGTGTGTGTGTGTGTGTGTGTGTGTGTGTGTGTGTGTGTGTGTGTGTGTGTGTGTGTGTGAGTCCGTATCTGTGTGTGTGTGTGTGTGTGTGTCCGTCCGTCCGTCCGTCCGTCCCGCAGGTGTGCGAGAAGGAGAAGCTGCTGGGCGAGAGGAACCAGCTGAAGGCCTGCATGGGCGAGCTGTGGGAGAACTTCTCCTGCCTGTCCCAGGAGGTCTGCAAGGAGGTGCAGCTGAGCCCGGAGCAGGCCCGCTCCCTGCAGCGCTACTGCCCCGCCCTGAAGCGCAACGCCGCCCCGGACCCCCAGCGGCCCGCCCGCCACCCCAAGCCCCGCCTGGAGGCCCCGCCCCCCGGCCTCAGCAGCAGCCCCCCCGCCCCCCAGGGCGCCGGCGCCGCCGCCCTCACCGTCTCGCCGCTCGCCGGCTTCCTCCCGTCGCCGCCCGTGGGGGGGGGCGGGGGCGACGGGGGAGAGCCGATGGGCAACGGGGCGGCGGGGGGGGCGGAGGGTCGTCACGGCGACGAGGAGGAGGAGGAGGAGGAGGAGGAGGAGGAGGAGGAGGAGTCAGTGGCGGTGGCGGCCGTGACGGTGGACTTCTGCCAGCAGATGGCGGACAAGTGCACCACGGACGAGCTGCCGCGCGCCGACTGCTGCCAGTGACCTCGGTCGGCACCCGGTCGCCGTCGGTTACGGCTCCTCCTCCGTCGTACTCTGACAAGCCCCCCACCCCCCCCCCCCCCCCGAGGGTCGTTACCGTAGCACCCGGCCAGTGTTGGATCAAACGAGACAAACCTTTGAAGAGTTTGTGTTAAAGTGTTTTTTGTTTTTTTTAAGGGTGACACTAAAGTTGTCTTAACAGCAGCAATACAGTCCTCCGTATACAGCGGGAAACCCCCGTTACCATGGTGCTAACGTCGCCGCGACAACCGCAAACCCACTGCTCAGCGACGGACGGTGAAAGATCACAACTCAAAAGTCGAACCTCAGCAAAAGCAAACGGACCTATCAGACGCTTTCTTCACAGTTTCTCCAACTTCAGTCTGTTCTACCTCTCTCTCTCTCTCTCTCTCTATCCCTCTCTCTCTATCTCTATCTCTCTCTCTATCCCTATCCCCCTCTCTCTCTCTCTCTCTCTCTTCGTTCTCTCGCTCTCTCTCTCTCTCTGTTCTCTATCTCTCTCTCTCTATCCCTATCCCTCTCTCTATCTCTATCTCTATCCCTATCCCTCTCTCTATCCCTATCCCCCCCTCTCTCTCTCTCTCTCTCTCTCCGTTCTCTCTCTCTTTCTCTCTCTCTCTCTCTCCATTCTCTCTCTCTCCCTCTCCCCCTCTCTCTCCCTCTCTCTCTCTCTCTCAGTGGCTACTCACCACAGCTCAAACTCAGGAAAAAAAAGAAAATTCTGAATGTTCAACAGAAATCATAAAGAAAACAAAAAGAGTGAGAGAGAGAGAGAGAGAGAGAGACCCTCCGGACCGACCGGTCTCCATATGCAAAAAAAAACTAGAGTTTGGCGCCTCCTGGTGGCGCCACCAAACATTCCTGCTCTGCCTTCCTCAGCACTGACACTGAAAGTAAATAACGATTTCCACAGCATGCCGTGAAATATCCCCCCCCCCCACCCCCACCCCCACTCAGCAATACCATCATGTGGGGGAGGGGTGGTACAGCTGTACATAGTGTGCGCATGATGACTGTAACATGGATGTTGTACTGGTAGAATGTCACAAGTGTGTGTGTGTGTGTGTGTGTGTGTGTGGGTGGGGGGGGGGGGGGGGAGGGAGAACGCCCCCTCCCTTGGGGGAGGGAACACTTTCTGTTTCCTGTCCTGCCTCCCAGAATATTCCGGAAACCCCCGGAGAATATTTCCTCCCACTCAGGAACACAACTGGGAACATACAGCGATGCATTTACACAAACGTACGTACAGATATGCCCACAAACACATGGTTCCACGATAAACGCCCGATCACGCTATAGACGCCCCGTCGCACTCCCGACGCCCGATGCATGTTGTCGTGGTGACCCCCGCCGCCCTCACCCTCGTCGTTAAAATGTGAATAAGTGGCGCTTTGTGATTTCGATGTTAGCCCCCTGCCCTACTCCCCTACTTTAAGTATTGATAGAAGCTAATATGCTAATATGTTGATTTATCTTTTCAACAAGCCAAATGGACAGATGAATAAATATTAAAATTGTTCCTGAAGAAAATATATAATTTGACCCAAATGATTTATCAAAAATAAAATAAAATAAATGTAGCACTTAAACAGGAGCTCAAATGCGACAACTTAACCTTGAGGGCAGTGCTTGCTTATTAAAAATGGCCTCTTCTGATTGGTTCAAATCGGTTCCGGCTGAGTTACACCAATCAGGAGTCGCGTATCAGTGCTGTCCCCACGGTTGAATTTTACTATTTGGTCCCTCTTTAAATCGGCACTTCAAAATAAAAGACTCATTAAAACATAATGAGACAGTTAAAATTGGCGTGCAGTAAAAATTCTGTCTTTTGGTAAAAAAAAAAAAAAGTAAGCTAATATAAGTAAGCTAATATTTTAGGAATGTCTTTAGGATTTGAAAATAAGCTAATTCAGAATCTGTCCGACATGAAAGTGTATGTGTTGTCCAAATTATAAAGTACCAATCAGAAAAGTAACATGTTTGCCCCAATTGTACATTAGTTGGAACAGTTCATTTTGTGATGTGCATGCATGCTGCCTTTAGCTATAAGCTTATTTTATGTTGAGCTTACGTTTTCATTTACACAGTATTGAAAAGATTATTCACATTTAATGTGAAAACCTATAATTGAAAAGTGTTGCATATGTGCGGCCCTAAAATATTTTTCTCATACCAAAAATGTGTTCCAATTAGATTAGTATTTAAAGCCCCAATCCATGGTTGCTCTATGGCACCCCCTGTTGAAAGAATTCTATATTTCATCTTCATAGACTTGAAAGGTTAACAGTGGACAACCGTTCTTGGCAGTAAAAAAGTTGGCATGATTTTATATATATATATATATATATATATATATTTGTAAAAACGATTTTCTTTTGCAAAAACGCAGAAACGTGTTACCATGGTAACTATGAATTGGGTCTTTAAACATGAAGCCACAGAGTTGGACCCCAGTGTACATTTTAGATCAAGTCCCACAAATGACAAAGAAAGATTAAATTTGGTTATTTGTATCTTTCCCATCAAATACAAAAACGCAAACTGGCAGTCTAACAAATCCATATTGATACACATGTAAACATACAACGTAAAAAATTCATATTACAGAAACTAGGTCAGTTTATATGAAGGAAGGTTCTGGGATTTCTCACATTTTAAACGCGTATTTCAGGAGCCGATCGCAGACGATCTCACACAACATTATGCAACTTCTTGCTCTGACCTGGTCTCCAGTCTGACCAAACAGCAGACCAGAGCTATGATACATTCATTCAAACGGTGTCTTTGTCTACCTAAACTGCATGAAATGTATGATTTGTTTTAGTTTTTTGTCCCCCCAACAAAGTAGTATTAGTGCCGGTGGCCGTTACTGAACGGCGTTAAGCTCAACCTAAAGAGGTGTAGAGATTCAAAACCCATCCTTCACCCAAACCCAGCACCTCCCAACCTCCCGGGACTTTCACCTTTAACCTGTGGAAGAGGGGGACTTTTATAGTTCTGATATAGCAAACGACTGCCACCACACATGAATGATCACATACAATTCTTTTTTTTTTCTAAATTGTCTTTTATTTTGAAAAAGTCTGGTTTCCACCACAAGGGTTATCACTTCCGGGGTCATCCTCTGCTGTTGTCTCAGGGTGCCAAGATGAATCTCTCTCTCCGCTGACCTCTGGTGCTACCCGCCTCCCGCCGCTTTGCTAGAACCATCCGTCTGTTGGCCATCCTGTTACACTCCGACGTCACCGCCCTCTTCAAAACAAACCTCACTTAGCAGCCATCTTTTTTACCGGGAACTTCACCCATAGAGCAATTCACAATGTTTTATAAATAATGAAATATATTATGAAATCGTGAGGTGTATAAAACCAAAAGCACAGAAGAGGTTGTGATGTTGGATTAGTTATGGCCGTTCACGATGGTTGGTTCCAGCAGGTGTATTTTTATTTATTTGTGTTTGTGTTTTTCTCTAACTATGCTATGAATGATCTCTTTTTGTGACCGTTTTTTTTATTTTGAATGTTTGTTTGTTTTGCTGCTTCTTTAAAACAAACACTGGCTCTTCGACTCCAAAGGTTGTTCTGAAAGAATGAGGACTTGCCTTTCTCACAGATTGCTACAATTTATATATAATATATATATATATAAAACCGATTTATATATATATATATATATATATATATAAATATATGCATACAATTCTACTGGTAACCTGTTGTCACAAAGACAGGCCGCGATCAAGGCGTTTGAAAAAAGAAAAAAACGACTTTGGCGACAATTGGTCTTTACGGATGTTTTTTGTAGCGCAAGAACAAAAAAAAACGACAAAGACAAAAAAAAAATAACAATGTTTATTTTCTCAACTTGTCTTCAAAAATCCAGCTTTTTAAGGACAGTTTCCGCGTCACAAGGACAGAAGTGCACCTCCGACGTTCGCCTTATAACCTGCAGACGCCATGCAGCTCTCTTGAGTTACATGGGCGTATGCAGGGGCACGGGGCCCCGGGGCCAGAGCTCCAGGAGGGCCCCCCTCACTCCCAGCACCCTCATGCCTGAGTCTCCACAAAGACTGCTCTCACACTTATCTACCTGTGAAATCCTTCATACCTCTTCATCACTGGTCAATGACTGTATCAACATGCGGTATCAGGTGTTTTCTACATCGTTGCTACACAGATTATATATGGATTAATGTATTGGTAGCTTTTTTCGGTGACGTTTTTTGGTGTCAGAGCTCCTGAGTTTGTAGTCAAAGTTGTTTTGGTTTTCTTCCGATTTTTTCTTTTTCCGATTTTTCTAGAGGCTGTTTTGTGTTAATATTGTCGATTTGAAATAGCTGTTTGTTTATTTTATTTAGCTTATTCTCTACTAAGAGTTCTTACCTTTTATCATTTTTAAAGATGCTTCTTGACCCTAATGAATTTAATGATTTAGTAACCGTTGTAAATACGAAATGTTGTGTAAATCCCCCTTTTCATTCATTTCAATTGCTAGTATTACATAAAATACTTTTTTTGCCTAGACACCATTTCTGTTTATGAAATAAAGAAACATATCATGTACACACGTGTTCTGGGCTGTGTTCACGTGTGTCTTAAACTGATTTACTAACATACTTCACTTGTAACCAAGTTAACTTAAAGTGGACTCGCCACACTCATATTTTTAACAGAAGAGAACTGCGTTGTTTTGCGTGAAAGAATCGCAGTCTGCAATATCAACTGTTTCCACCAACGATTTCAACTAACTTACAATTTTGAAGTGCCAAAGACAGATTCAACATGACAAGAGAAGAAAAAAGTTTTAATAGACATCAACAAAACAGGGAAAGCTATTAAAAAATATTGATACACAATTTTTGTTTCCTTTTAAAAAAGTTATTTTAAGTGCTCTTCTTTTGGGGCTTTCTTGACAATGATTCGTCATGATTATGGAGTTCTCTGATTAGTTTTTTATGTGGTTGCTCCTCCCACATATAACAATTAAATGTAGAACATTGTTCTACATTAACAATGAAATTCTGATTTATTACAATATTTAATATTCCTGTCTCATCTCGCCTGTAAACCTAATTGGCTGTAGCTTACTTCTATTGATTAAGTGATCTTATTCTTAAGACATCCCTTTGACACAGATCAACATACCCCTTCGGTCTACCGCAAAAAGTATCTTTGTAAATATTTCCAAATTTACAAAGTTCTTGTTTTCCTGAATAACTTGCATGCAATCTTTGAAAAATTCTGCAAATTTCTTTAAATTGTGAAAAATTATCTAAAATAACGACTAATAATGAATTACTAAGAATGCATGAGGCCTGCGATCAGAGCTTCTTGCCTTCCCGTATCAAACACTCATCAAATCCCCAATTCTCACCTCGCCAAACTAACGTTTCAAACTCGCAAAACTCACGTCTCCAAGTCACGCTTCAAACTCACGTCACCAAACTCAGGTCCAAACTCTCACCACGTCTCAAAGTCTCACCCACCACTGCTGGGTGATGGAAAACAACTGTGTACCGCTTTTGATTCGAATGCATGGCGGGAGGGTTGACTCCGACACCCAGTTTGTGACTTCATAATACTGTAAATGCAAGGCTTTCATCAGTGGCCACAGGCTCCATCACCATCTTGTTCCCATTTGCCGGTCAAAAGTGACTTCAATTACATTTTAAGTCACTATCGAGATAATCGAGAATATCACTTTAAACTCATGTTTCGAACCGTCGTCATAAAGTCTCTCAAAGGCCACCGGTGTCGTCCACGTTATTTCTTCATGATGGACGACAGCTCAAGAATCATGCTCTGAAAGAGATGAGTGTAACGGTTAGATTTATTTATATAAACCACGTCATTCTCCCAATTATGCAATCTAATCTGAAATATGGACTGAGGTCAACATTGCACGTATGTTTAACTATTCCTATAAACCCTTAGATGTCCCTCCCATGAAGAGCTTTGCGTCATGGGAATTCCTACTGTTTGTTTATGTAATCTGTAGCGGTCTGTACCGCTAACTCTCCTCCACCGCAGACACACACACAGCCGGGAGCACGGCCACATTATCGACTACTGTTTTGTAGAGGTCACCCCGCGGCCCCATCACCAATAATAACAAACCCGCTCCCCCCCCTCCCCCCCCGTTGACCCTCGACCTCTGCGCTCACCATTGACATCCTGCGGCCGCCGGCGGACGGCGGGGGCGTGCAAGGCGGGCTGTCTCCCTGCGCCAGGCGCTGGGCCTCCACGTCCAGGCCGCTCTGGGAGTCTCCGCTGCCGCACAGGCTGGCCAGCCGGCTCTCGGACATGCCCCGGGACATGAAGCTGGCCTTCCTGGTGGTGGGGTGGTGGCCGCTGTCGGGGGAGTCGCTCACGTCGCTCAGCGGCTCCTTGCTCACCCGGCTCTGCTTGCGCTGGGCGCCGCCGCCGCCGCCGCCGCGCAGGGCGGCCGGGAGCTCGGCGTGGCCGCTCGCCGTGAGGGTGGCCCTCGGCTGGGCGTACCCGGCGTACCTCTGGGGCCCGGCCGACTCCTCGCTGCTGCACGAGGGCTTCCGGGGGTCGTCCAGGGTGGTGTAGCGGCGCCCCACCGCCCCCAGCTGGTGCAGGCAGACGGGGAACGGTCGGGGCCGCTGGTCGGAGCCTCTCGGCGCGTTGGGGTCGAAGGGGGCCCCGTCCGGGTGGTGCTGGGGGGCCCCCGCCGGCCCCAGGTGGAAGGGGAGACCGCCCGGCTGGCCGTCGTGGGCCAGGGAGCAGGCGGCGACGGCCGGGCGGCGAGGTGCAGCGTCCGCGGGGGGGAGGAGTTGGAGAGGTGGCAGGCGGGGTGCGCCAGGGAGTTCTTCTTGGAGCGGCAGACGCTGTCCTCGTCGCCGTACCTGGAGCCGTACAGGCTGTCCTTGATCTTCTTCAGGCCGAGGTGGAAGATCTCCAGCAGGTTGAGGAACAGGGAGACCCCGGCGATCACCAGCATGAACACCAGGAAGATGTTCTTCTCGGTGGGCCGCGACACGAAGCAGTCCACGCTGTTGGGACACGGGTCCCGCTCGCACTTGTAGAGCGGCGCCAGCCCGATGCCGTAGAGCGCGCACTGGCCCACGATGAAGCCCACCTCCACCACGGAGCGCGTCAGGATGTGGAAGACGTAGGTGCGCAGCAGCGCCCCCCGCAGGGGGGCCTTCCGCACCTTGCGGTGCTCGTCCAGCCGGCGCAGCTCGCGCTCCATCCTGCGGTGCTGGTCCCCCTGCAGGGGCTCGCCCCCCTCCAGCTCCGCCTTCAGCCACGCCTTCTTGCGGTGGCGCTCCTTGTCCAGCGCCCGGAGGCGGTAGAGGGCGTGGCCCATGTAGACCAGCGAGGGCGAGGACACGAAGATGATCTGCAGGACCCAGTAGCGGATCAGGGAGATGGGGAAGGCCTGGTCGTAGCACACGTTCTTGCAGCCGGGCTGCTCCGTGTTGCAGACGAACTCGCTCTGCTCGTCGTCCCACACGTCCTCGGTGGCCACGCCCAGAACCAGCATGCGGAAGATGAAGAGGATGGTGAGCCAGATCTTCCCCACGATGGTGGAGTGGACGTGGACCTCCTCCAAGATGCTGCCCAGTAGGTTCCAGTCCCCCATGTTGTGTCACATAGTGGTGTGGCTGTCAGGAGAGATGATGGATGAGCTGTCACATGGTGGTGTGGCTGTCAGGAGAGATGATGGATGAGCTGTCACATGGTGGTTTGGCTGTCAGGAGAGATGATGGATGAGCTGTCACATGGTGGTGTGGCTGTCAGGAGAGATGATGGACGAGCTGTCACATGGTGGTTTGACTGTCAGGAGAGATGATGGATGAGCTGTCACATGGTGGTTTGACTGTCAGGAGAGATGATGGACGAGCTGTCACATGGTGGTTTGTCTGTCAGGAGAGATGATGGATGGAGGAGTCAACAATTAACGCCTCATTGAAACTGATCCAAACAAATCAACAACCAACCTTCAGGTGCAGGATAGCACATTAGCTTCAGCTGGGGGTCAACACCCCCAGCTAAGCAGCTTAAACGACCAATCGCACAGGTTTGAACGCCAAACAAAATCGCAGCAAAACGAGAAGAAAAAAAATACGAAAGCTGCACTTACATTATTTCGATCTTTGCTCCGTCGTTCACCGGGAGCCCGCCGTGAAAGAGGGTTGGCTGGGTTCGCCGTGGGAGCATGCTTGAGTGCTGTCTCTCCACTGCGGTGTCGGTCTGAGTGCCTCTGGTTGATCTGGAAACTAGGACTCCCTCGTGCAGGGCCATTGATTGGCCAGCATGTGACTGTGGCTGTGCCCGGGGTGCTCCAGCAGGGCCACTGGAACAGATAGTGCCACCCTGCCGGTCGATGGGACCAGGACGCCGCATGACGCTCCCCCTGCTGCCGCCGGGACCGTGTTGTTGGGTCGGTCTCTAGTCTGTAGACGAGGCGTTCATGTGACCCCATTAGCGGTTTACTAGTCTACTGTCTGCTGTCTGTATTTATCTCACTAGATCTATAGGGTGTTATTACCTGTTGTAGCTCATCATCGTCTCTACTGTCATTTGTACAGTAGAGGTATTGTGGTGGGACTGGTGGCTAGTGTTAGTACTGCAATACCGCTACTGTCATTTGTACAGTAGAGGTATTGTGTTGGGACTGGTGGCTAGTATTAGTACTGCAATCTATTGAAAAGGTCCTAATGGTTTGGAAACTGTATTTATTTTATACTGGTAGCTTCGTATAAATCACTATAATTTGTAGGCCAACTGGAAGCTTTGTCTGGCCAGCTGGTTTCTAATTGTGTTCTGTAAGCTTAGTATCTGCGATTCGTTTTTAAACTGCATTCTGGTAGTGGAATATAGCATTTTGTACCATTGTGCAGTAATTGGCTACTAACCTATTTTTATACTGTCATTGGTCTATAGTCGTGTCGTTTTTAATTGTTCTTATTGATTTAAGGACCTAATTTAACGTCGTTGGGGGCGGCATGTGGCTCTGGAGGTAGAGCGGGTTGACTGGTAACCGGTAGGTCGCTGGTTCGATCCCTGGCTCCTCCTAGCTGAGTGTCGAGGTGTCCCTGAGCGAGACGCCTCATCATCCTGACTGCTCCTCCTGACGAGCTGGCTGTCGCCCTGAGGGGCTGACTCCGCCGTCGGTGTGTGAATGAGTGAATTAATGGTGGAAAGTCACTTTGGATAAAAACGCGAGCAAAATGTACAATTTATTTATATAGCCCCCTAAAAAAAAAAAACACAGACAATTGATTATTGTATAACTTGAGTGACTTGAAGTAACTGAACTCTGAGTGATCGTATTGTCAGTTTGTCCCCCAGTCTGGATGGTTTGGTTATTAAATCAATCAGGACAGATGGACGGGACGTTCTCTCCGTTCGTCGTTTCTAGAACACGTCGATTAAATTCCCCAAATTAAACGCAGGGGAAACATGACCGTATGCCCCCCCCCCCCCCGCAACGACCTTGTTCTCTTTCATCGAAACGTTTATTCTTAACCAGACCCACGGAAGTCCCGGTCTGGTGCGGCGGTACAAAGGGCCCCGTGGGGCCCCGTTGTACATTCGGCCCCGCGGTACAAACGGCCCCGCAGGCGATGCCCTCCATTTCCACTCGGCCCACTTTCTACAATATTCTAGTCTGCTGTATTAAACAGAAGCAAAGAAACGCATCGTGTTCCTGACTTTTATAACGCGTTGGTTCAGTTTATTGTCGTGTTAACTCTTGACCCCCCCCCCCCAGTAGAAAGTAGACGACAGAGTAAATAAATACAACTTTATTTTCCGTTAAGAATTATGTACAATATTCACAATGATGTCATTGTATAACATGTCAGTCATTTTCAAACAAGATGGAAAACATTCTATTTATAGGGACATATAAATGAGCTATAGTGATAATTAAACAATTCAACTCCCTCAAACAAACCAAGCCCAGGAGCCAATCAGCACACAGCAATCTGCACACCTAAAACGTTTCATTTTTAATAAACCGACTAAATGAAAGTTCACACCTCAAACAGCAAATCAATCACTTTGACTCCAAGTCCTTTCATGTCAAGTAGTGGTCGCGACTTTTGGCAAAAAATAATAATAATCTGGATCTCAATTGGTCTGCAATATTAATTTGACCGTAGACTTAAACTCAAACTCTCAAAGGGTTAAGATGAAGGTGAATGTACTTCGGCAGTGTTTGTAATGTTTAATGGTTTAAAAGTCCTTCCTTCCTTCTTGGTGGGGCACCTCAGAGACCAAAATAATCCCCGCCCCACTAGCTGCTCCTCATTAGTTGGATACAGCCTCATTAGTGGTGTAAACAGCTTCTAATCAATGCACCGTTCCCTTAATCGGCCCCTTTCACACCTAGCCGCCCAGCCAGGCCGCCGGAACGGTCCACTGTGCGCAGAGAGGGGGGTTCCACTTCTCGGCCAGTAGTGGAGGACTCAGAGACCTCCTCATCTCCCCCACCAGCGCCGGTTCAGAACCAGAGGTCCTTCGGGCCTGCCTGGGCTCCGTGGAGGAACCAGGGCTGTGTATTGTGGGACATCCCATAATAAGTCCAGCGGGGGGTGGGGGGGTCAAGGGGACGTTCTCTTCTCCTGTTTCTTGAACAGCTTCATCAGCTGGGAGAATCTCTCTGCAATCTGGGAGGGATGGAGGAAGAGACAGGGTTAGTGTGTGTGTGTGTGTGTGTGTGTGTGTGTGTGTGTGTGTGTGTGTGTGTGTGTGTGTGTGTGTGTGTGTGTGTGTGTGTGTGTGTGTGTGTGTGTGTGTGTGTGTGTGTGTGTGTGTGTGTGTGTGTGGTGCTGCTCTGCCTTCTGCCTGCTAAACCGCTGTCACTCAGTGGGCTCGTTACTCATTAACATAATTATAAACATAAAAGTGAGTGAGTGAGTGAGTGAGTGAGTGAGTGAGTGAGTGAGTGAGTGAGTGAGTGAGTGAGTGAGTGAGTGAGTGAGTGAGTGAGTGAGTGAGTGAGTGAGTGAGTGTGTGTGTGTGTGTGTACCTGTGCCGAGGTCTTGTGGAGCTTCTCAGAGAGGACGGAGAACGTCTCGCGGGACGCCCCCTTGGTCTTCAGGTCAAGGAGGATGGAGCGGTCCTCCTCTCTGCACGCAGGAGGGGACAACGCAGACAGACAGGTGAGCAGCGGACAGACAGGTGAGCAGCGGACAGACAGGTGAGCAGAGAGTCACATGCAAGAGGTCAGCGCCTTTCTGTGGTCGTGTTTACATCTAAACTCGCTGTGCCTTGCAGCTGACGGACTTTAACCAGTGTGACGTGTATTGCAGGTATTGTGTAACTAGTCACAGAGTAATGTCTCCCACAGGACAGGTCTGCTGGTAGAAACATGATGTAGAAGAAGGCCTGGGCAATAAAACAATTACTGATCGTATCGTGATAGACTTTTGATCAATATCAATATAAAACATGTTCAGTATATATCGATAAGAGACTGGACCACCGAAACTAGCAGCTGGGGTTGTGACACAAACACGGTTCCATACTTATTTACAATGTTTGAGTGTTTTTCATTGTTGTATCGACATTGGAGTATTTATCAGTGAACTACAGTGGAAGGTCATATTAAGTGTTAAAACAGAAGTGTTTAAATCCAGCATGGTAATTCCTAGTCTTTTTAGGTCATTAAAATGATCAATAGTTATCAATATGATCAAGGCCTAACTAGAAGGTTCTGCATGGACTGACCTGGTCCAGGCCACCACCACCTCCCCCTTCTTCTTCACCAGGTTCTTGGCGGACAGGCCGGGCGGCGGCGTCTTGGGGGGAGACTCCGCCCCCCCGCGCTGCTTGGCTCCCCGGGGCTCCCTGAGTCGTGGACTCACCGCCGCCGCCGGCTTGCTCCGCCTCCCGCGGCCGCGGCCCCGCCCCCCCTCCTCCTCCTTCTCCTTCCTGGCCCGCTTGGCGCTGGTCTTCTGCTGCTGCTGCTGGTGGTGGCTCCTCCTCTTCCTGCCGGCCCCGCCCCGGGCGGCCCCCCCCCTCCTCCCCGGCGTGCTGCCGCTGCTGCCGTCCTCCACGATGGCGAGGCGGCCCTCCGACGCCGTCGACACCTCCATCTCGTCGGCGGACGACGCAGAGTCCGGGGGCCGTGACGGCAGCTCCCCGCCGCCGCCGCCGTCGCCGGGCCCCGCCCCCACCCTCTCCAGATCGTCGGCCCGTCGTGCCGTCTCCTCTGGGGGAGGAGCCTGCTGCCTTTTGGGGAGGAGCCTGGGCGGAGCCTTGCCAAAACTCTTCTCTAGGAAGAGCGCTCTGGGCACCGGGAGCGTCTCCGCCGCCGCCGCCTCCTCCGTCAGCGTCCGGCTCAGGCTGTCGTCGCCGGCGGTGGGCGTGGCCTCGTCGGGGGTGGGCGGCGGGGAGGCGTCGTCGGGGGTGGGCGGCGGGGCGGCGGCGTCGTCGTCGGGGGTGAGCGTGACGTCGGCGGCGTCGTCGTCCACGGCCGACTGGCGGATCTTGAGGATGAAGTGGTCGTTGGAGCGCTCCATCACCACCGCCTGCATGGGGAGGTGGGGCTTGAACTGGAACAGCATGGAGGCCGCGGCGGCGGCGGCAGCGTGGGTGGAGGGGGTGGAGGCGGTGGAGGAGGAGGAGCAGCAGCTGGAGTCGGAGTTGTCCGTGTCCAGCGCCAGGTGCAGGTCCTGCTGCTCCCAGGCGTCCTCGCCGGCGTCCAGCAGAGCGTCCTCCCCGAAGTGGGCGCTGATGACGCTCTCCGGCGTGGACATCAGGTCCAGGGGCCGCACCGGCTGCTGCAGGAAGCTGAGGTGGCTGTCGGACTTGAGCGGCGAGGGGAGGGTGAGCGACACGGCCAGGTCCTCGGCCAGCAGGGAGTAGGAGCGCTGGGCCGCCGCCGCCGCCGCGCCGCCCGACGGCAGCTCCAGCAGGCAGCTCTCGTCGAACATGGCCGGGTGCAGCGGCATGCGGAGCAGCTTGGGCTGCGGCGAGCACAGCCGGCCGGGCGACAGGCTGGACCAGGCCCCCATCAGTCTGGACGGCGACGTCACGAACTTGGTCGGAGTGACGAATTTCCCGGGCGAGGAGAATTTGCACGGCGAGAGGAACTTGCTGGGCGAGGTGAGGCCGAGCAGGCTGTCCCCGGGGGCGCCCTCCTTCCTGGGGGTGCCGAGGGACCAGGAGGTGTGGTCCCCGCCCGCCACGCTGGCGTCCAGGAGGTCCGAACCCTGCATGAGGCACTTGAAGATCTCCCCCATCTGGGTGTCCCGCACCAGGTTGAAGGTCAGGCTGGACGCCTGCTGCTCCGTCAGGATGTCGTAGTCCGAGCGGTCCTGGGTGCTGCTGCTGTGGGAGAGGAGCGCGGCGGTCCGGGCCCCTCTCTCGGGGGACAGAGGCGTGCCGCGGGGAGGGAGCGCCGTGTCGGGGTCTCGTCGCTCCATGCAGGTGATCCGGATGTCCTTCCCTCGCCCCAGGCCGGTTCTGGTCGGCACCACGGGGCAGGGCTTGATCCGCCTCTGGAGCCGCTGAGCGGGGCGCCTCTCTTTGGGACTGCGGCTCTTCTTCGGGGAAGTGTTGACCGGGGACTTCTTGGGGATTTTCCCGTTCTTGGGGTTGAGGACCTTGAGGTGCTCGGCGGCGGCCGCGGGCCGCGTCTCCGCCGGCTTGCAGAAGGTGTTCAGGGCCAGCTGGATGTCCAGGAACAGGTAGTCCAGCTGGACCTCCACAAACTCCCAGAGCCGGCGCTTCAGGTTGGTGGCCTGCTGGTCGAAGATGCGGTTGACGATGCCGTTGTTCATCACCTTGCCGAACACGGACGTGACCAGCTTCCTCAGCCGGGCCTTCAGCTCGCCCACCTGGGCGCTGATCTCCCCGAACACGGCGTTCTCAACGTACTCCATGAAGGACTGCTGGAAGTGGTCCATCATGGCATAGAAGCTCTTCTTGGGGAACACCTTGTGGAGCTTCATGTACTTCTTGCGGATCTGGAAGCGGACCTTCTTCAGGGTGTCCATGACCTCCCCCACGCTGCTGAACGCGGCCTGCTCCACCCCGGGGCACACCTTCTTGAACCGGCTCTTCCCGGACGACGGGCTCGGCGTGGAGGGAGGCGGAGCTCCGCCCGCACCTTTCAGGGACAGGCTCCGTTTGGCGGTGCGGGTCGTGGACCGGGGGCTGGGTTTGTTGGCGTTCTTGTTGCCGTTGGCGTTGGCGTTGGCGTTGGCCGGCCGCGTCGGTTTGGAGCCCTGGGGCGGGGCTGTGTCGGCGGGGGCCTCGTTGCTGTCGCTCAGTATCTCCCCCTCCTCCAGGTCGCTGGACGAGGGGGAGAGCCCCGCAGAGAGGCCGGGCAGAGGGCTCAGAGAGGTCACCGCGACGGGCTCCAGAGCCGCCGGGTCCTCGGGCTGTTTGGGCGCCTTCTTTGGATTCGGTTGCAGGGAATGAAATGGAACGATCGCAGAACTGCAGAAATCTGCCAGAGAGGGGAAAACAAACAAGGAATCGTTCAGTGAGGGAATCGTCACGGCACCAATGAAACAAATGAGATATTACAGTATAGACAGTAGCGGGAGGACCTTAGACTTAGATTTGACACGTCACAAGCGGTTGTCACGGCGCTCTGCTTACCCCTCTGCAGGCTCTTGACGTGCGCGGGCTTGGTGCTGCTGCGCTGCGCCGGGGGGGGCCTCCTGGCCGGCGGCAGGGGGCTCCTGAGGGGGCTGATGACGTCCGGGATGCTGCGGAGGTTCCTGAGCGTGAGCATCATGGAGTCCTCGTCGTAGGGCAGCGGCCCCGAGCTGGACGGCTCGGCCCCGCGGCGCGGCGGGCGGCGCTCGCAGAACCCGTAGCCCTTCACCGGCGTGCGCTCTCCCTGGACGCTCTCCCGTCGCCCCGGCAACGCCATGTCCTCCGTGGTGCTGCTCACCTTGGACACGCCCACGCAGCCCGCCGACGACCCGGGCTCGCCGGGCGAGAAGCCGCCGCCGTCGTCGCTGTCGGCGTGCGTCAGGGCGTAGATGGCCTCCGGGAGGCTGATGTCCCCGTGGGGGAGGGCCTCCAGGGTGATGGTGCTGGACACCGCGTCCGACCCCTTGGGACTGCCCCCCTGGCGCTCCACGGCCCCCCCGTCCGACGTGGAGGCCGGAGCCCGGGGGTGAGGACGGGCGTTGGGCGGGCTCTGCAGACCTTCCGGGCGGACCTTTCCCTCAACGTCACCGGCAGCCAGACGCGTGATTGGACAGGGGCTGGACACCGCTTTGGTCACTTCTCCGGGAGCGGGGCTTTTCACCGGACGGGGCGTAGACCTCGTTTCGTGAACTCCTTCAGAAACGGGACTTTTGATTGAGGAAAGGCGAGCCGCACCTTTGTTAACGTCGCCAGACACAGGACTTTTGATCGGACAGGGGAGAGACGATACTTCTTTAACGACGTCAGCAACGGGACTGCTTATTGGACGAGGGCCAGACACGGTTTCTTTAACTTCATCAGCAACAGGGCTGGTCAATGGAGAGAGGAGCACTGTTTCTTTAACTTCATCAGCACTGGTGAGTGGACAGGGGCTGGACAGCTTTTTACAATCCACTGGCGCTGTAGACGGACTCTCTTGTAACTCTGGTTCTGATTGGAGAAGCATGGGTTCAGCTGGTTCTATAACTTCAGAGAGATTCCTGGGCCTGTTGTTTTGTGAAGGGCTGTCTTCTGACACGTGGACCATCTCAACCCCGTCATTCAAAGTCTCCAAGTTTTCCATCACCACTGGATTGTTGGGTGAGGAGCACTGCATGTTTTCAGCTGGCGGTTTTGGAATCACGATGCTTTCCTTGGCCATTGCAGGGCGTTTCAGAGTGGGTCCACCAGCATCCATGCCTCCTCCAGCGGAGGGACTCGCCACAGGAGGTACCTCCGGTCCCTCGCTGTCCACGACCGCTCTGGTCTCGGTTGTCGTCAAGCGTTGGTCTTCCTTTCCGTCTTCTGTGGCACATTTCTCCTCTTTAGATGTCTGAACAGCTGACGAGGGCTTCGGGCATTGCTTGTCGTCCATCTCCATTTCAGTCATGCTGCTCTCTATCTCGTCTATGATCAGAAACTCTTCGAGGTTAGGCTGATCTTCATCCTCTCTGCTTAAGATTTCTCCCTCCTCCTCCTCCTCTCCCTCTCCCTCCCCATCGGCCTGTTGGCTCAGAGGTTTCTTCACCGGCGAGAGGGTGAGGTTCAGGGTCTCCATGAAGCACAGCTTCCTGTTCGGACTGTTTTCCGTGAGACACGGCGTCCCGGCGGGGACCGTGATCTCCTCCTCCTCCTCCGAAGCCTTCTCCAAATCCTTGGCGGCTGACTTTTCTCCTCCTCTCAGCTCTGCTTTCCTCCTCCCCTCGTCCTCACACCTCTTCCTGTCCGAGTCTTTGTGCTTCTCACTTCTTCTCTCCCGTCTCCCGTTCTCGTCCTCCCGTCGCCTCTCGGTCTTCCTCCGGTCGTCTCCGGAGGGGTCCGCTCTGTCGCCCTTCCTCTTGGAGGACTCCCCAGCTCCGGAGGTGTGCTGCTTCGGTGCAGTATTCCTTCGGTCTCTGCTGCCGTCTCTCGCCCTCTTCTCGCCGCTCCGGTCGCCGTGCTTCTCTTTCCTGTGCTCCCGAACTGAGTCCCTCAGTCGAGACTCTCTCGGTTCTGCGCCGCTCTGATTGGACTCTGGTTTGTCTTGCCTCCGGTCCAGACTTCCAGAGCTGGGACTTCCCCCGCTCTCTGAGCGGTGACGTTCCTCAGCCTCTTGAGAACGGCTGCTTTTCAGTAATCTGTGGCTTCTGTGTTTCGTCCTGCTCTCCTTCTCGGCCCTGCGAGATCTGCTTCTATGATTTGTTTCACAATCCTTCCCGGGCTCCGAACCGGTCTTGAGTCTCTTCTCCGTGGGCTGCGATCGCGTTTGGCTTTTGGGCTCTTGCTCTTTGTGCTTCGAGGGTCTCGGTGTGTCCGGCTCACAGAGTTCTGCAGGTAACTCAGAGGAGGACTGGGAGTCGACCCCCTGGGGTTTGTCCATCGCTTCCAGATCTAATCTCGAAGAGCGCGTGGGACGGGCGTTGGCGGGCCGCTTTGATCTGCTCGTCTCCAGACATGTGGTGTCCGGTCGCTGGGCGGCCCGGTCGCTTACCTTCTCTGGAGGGGGCGGTGGAGGTAAGGACTCTGGACGGACATCCTCACTCAGTGGGGATGGGGGTGGAGGGTGGAGAACAGGAGATGGAGGTGGAGGAGGGTCCACTGTTGAAGGAGGAGGTGGAGTAGGGTCCACTGTTGGAGGAGGAGGAGGAGTAGAGTCCACTGTTGGAGGAGGAGTAGTAGGGTCCACTGTGGGCGGAGGAGGTGAAGAAGTGTCCACCGTTGGAGGAGGTGGAGGAGGGTCCAGTGTTGGCGGAGGAGGTGGAGGAGGGTCCAGTGTTGGCGGAGGAGGTGGAGGAGGGTCCAGTGTTGGAGGAGGAGGTGGAGGAGGGTCCAGTGTTGGCAGAGGAGGTGGAGGAGGAGGGTCCAGTGTTGGCGGAGGAGGTGGAGGAGGGGCCAGTGTTGGCGGAGGTGGAGGAGGATCCACTGTTGGAAGAGGTGGAGATGGTTCTTTACTCGTGGAAATTCTTGAAGAAGTCCTGATTGGCTTGGGCAGAGGAAGTGAAGGAGGAGGAGGGGGGTTGGTTGGGGGTGGTGATGGTGTAGACGTAGATGAGATTCTTGACGATTTCCTACCAAGAGCAGTTTGCGATGGAGAAGGAAGCGGGGATTCTGTCGGGGGGGCAGGGGGCCTAGAGGAGAGGGAACTGGTGGTGGTGGAGGTCCTGCTTGGTCGATGCTTGGGTGGAGGAGGGTTTGTGGGTGGAGGGGATGGCTTACACGTGGTGGTCTTGCTTTGTTGCGGCAAAGAAGGCGGAGCGGTTTCTGTGGGGGGGGCAGGGGGTCTACAGGGGGCTGCGGAGGACCTGCTGGCCCGAGGTTGGTGTGCAGGAGGGTTTGGCGGCGCGGTCGGTGTCGCGGAGGAGTGGGTCAGAGACGTCCTTCTTGGCTGAGGCGGGGGCAAAGCACGTGACGGAGGAATAAGAGGCGTAGTTTGGGGAGCAGGTGGCGCAGAGGTAGAGGAGCCGGCTGAAGAGGTCCTGCTGGGCCGGTGTTGGGGTGGAGGCGGGTAGGGCAGTGCGGCAGCGGGTGTAGCAGCTGTTCTAGAGGTGGGGGCGATGGGGGAAGGGGCGGTGCCGGGTCCGGGGTGGGGCAGAGGCTGCGCCGGTGGAGGTGCGGCCGTGTGGGGGTTGGGGAGGTTCCTCCACTGGCCGTTCCCACGTGGATTGTACGGTTTCATCCCAGAACTAAAAAAAGAAGTAGAAGGATAAGAAATGGTCAGGAAACCAGACCATGGGAGGTTTTCAAACACACCGCTGGACTTGTTTTTAACACAACCCGAACGTGCCACCGGTATCCAGATGTTTCGTCATCATACAGTATTTAACTACATGGCTTCACCTCTGGTTCAGCCTCTGGATCTCCTGGTCCTTCCGGAGCACCTCCTGCCGGGCGGTCTTCAGGAGCGCCGAGATGTTCTTCTTGAGTCGCAGGTTCTCCGTGCTCAGGCCCGTGTTCTGAAAACACAGACGACAGGCTGTTGTTTTAGTCCATCACCGTGACAACACCCATCACACACCGCACACACTGTGAGTCAGACGAGTCTGGTGCGGTTCTCGTGGAGGAGCTCTGCGGACCTGCGTCTCCGTCTGGGTCAGTCTGCTGCGCAGCTCCTCGATCTGGCTCTGCGCCGCCAGGAACCGGCTCTTCAGCTGGGAAGCAAAGCGACAAAAGAGGAGTTGACACCCTTTCACTGGCCGCAGCTTCAGTACCGTTAGCATTAGTGATATTGGCGGTTTTTACGTGTATCGGCGTTCGGACGATTTTTTTCGCCAATTTTTATTTTATTTTATATATGTATTATATATATATATTTTTTTTTTTTGCCCAGCATGATTTACAGACAGTTCAATAAGTGTTTCAAATTTTTTATCATCATTGTGTCATTTTTATGATGTCAATTGAGGGAGCAAAAGCAGTATCGTCTCCAAATATCGGCTCAAGAAAATCGGTATCGGCGTATCGGCTAAGGCTGATGAAAAAAAAAATCAGTATCGGCCCTAAAAAAAAAATCCATATCGGTCGATCCCTAATTAGCAACGATCAAACATTGAACCCTTTCTTCTCTGTTACTACAGTGTCGGAGAGCAATAGGATGAGTTACCTCTTCAAACGACGAGTCCTTACTCCTCACTTCCTCCGTGAGGATCTCTTCGTAGAGATCCATGGACGCCTTCAGCCGGGGAGAGAACAGCATGGAAGGAGTCTCTGCAGACGACAACAAACCATCAGATGTTTGAACGACGGACGAGACCGTAGGACCACCGTTCTTCAGAAGATCCAAATGATTCATCCAAGAAGAATTCAGGACAGTAAAATAATGAAAGCGATTCTGTTTGATACTGTCCTTAGGACCAGGTTAAAAGATGCATATGATGTGTAATATGGATAATAACATGTGTTGATATGGATGTTTACGGATCTATAATCTTTATGGACCGATAGGTCTAGATCAGTACCTGTGGTGTGGGTGGGCGTGTCACCCAGTCCAGAGTAGATGTCCATGGATTCTTCATCACAGTCCTGCGTCAAGACTGAAGACAGGAGTACGCTAGTTAGCCAAGTTTCAGTTGGATGTCAATTACTATAAAATAAGCTACAGTCACTTCCAGAAGGTCCTCGTTAAAAAAAAAGTATGTTAGAGCTAAAATAAATATGGCAATGTAAATTTAACTTTAGTCTCATCTCATACGAGATGATAATGTAAATCTAACTTTATTCTCTAACTAATGATATGTAAATCTAACTTTAGTCAAACTTACGATATGTCAATGTGCATTGTTTAGTCTCATACTCATGATATGTAAATCTAACGTTTTATCTCATACTTACGGCTGTGAGCACCACTGGCGTCATACTCTTCGTCATACAGGGGATCCATTGTTCTAATCCTGACCAGGGCTCACTCACTTTATAGCAAGTTCCTGACAATGACAACAAACACAAGATCAAATATGACTTGTTTTTCAAAAGAGAAATAAATAGCTACAGCATATAAAGATCTGCCCACAAATAGCAACACAGCCGACTGTGAATTACTTTCCTCAGCAAACAACAACAATGTAATCCTATTTCAGGCCTTCAAACGAGTGTAGCACGACTCTTTATGATACTATGTCTTGTTTACAATCTCTATCGTCACACAATGGAGCAGATGCATACTCTACCCCGGTTATTACCATCAGTAACCCGATGCTACGTAATAAACCCGAACAATGAGCTGTAACAACGACCCAGAAGGACCCGATATTCAGAATAAACCCGCGTTTCGACCTCCATAGCCGGGCCTGAGTCCACGCTGGGACCCCCTGATTCACCACGGAGCCCTGGAGCATGAAGACAACGACATGTAGACCAGGGCTGGACCCCACCAGTCCTGGTCCCGGGCTGGATTCCTGCCCTGGGACCCTGATGCCGTGACCCGGGTCCGGGCTGTCATAACATCTCGTCTACTTAGGGGTAACCCGGTAATAACAGTAATGTGCATCAGGTCGGGATCGGACAACTCACCGCTGCGGGGTGGGACGGGGACCCGGGCGCCGTAATGGGCTGCTGGTCCGGGTGCTGGGATGGTTCCTGTGGGGGTTCCTGTGCTGGGTGCAGGGCTGTTGGGGTGGCGCCAACGCTTCATTGTTCAGGAAGTAGTTCCATTTTTCCCGCGGTCCCTCGGACTGAACGCTTCAACCCCCAGTCCTACCAGACGGCTCCTACGGCTCCTCTAGACCCCGACGGCACCCGGGGGGGGACGCACACGCACCGCGGGGAGTCCGGCTCTCGGGGGGGGATAGGTGGGCGGTGATGCCAGGGACCCCAAAAACGCACTTAAAGTCCGGTGGTGTTTGGGGTAGCAGAGAGAAGTGTTCCGTCCGACGGAGACGCGGTTCTGTCGCGTGTGTGACGTCACGGGGGCGACGCGCGGAGCGGGCGACCCGGAAGAGACTCCGCTGCGCTCACATGTGGACGGGATGTGAACACTGACGGGAACGTGCTTATGTGTTGTGATCCATCCTGAGACAGACGAGCGGCTGATGAACGCCGTTCTTTGGGGGATAAATAACAGATTGACGCTTTAATTGAGTGGTTCTATTGGCTGTGGAGGTTCCCCTCTACGCACGACAGATGAGACCATGGAGAACCTGGAACTGAGCCTGTCATCGTTGGGCATCATATCGCGGCACGTTGACAAAAGTCACAACGAACTCAGCCAGTATTTGGCCAAACAGGTGAGATATGTCTCTCTGTTCGTGAGTTAGGAGGCTGAAGGCGGGTCGGTACGTGTGCTCATCACCCCCGGGGATGGAGCCCATAGCCTCCGCATGAGACCCTCTCAACATCTCTCCACACAATCCGTATAAATATCAGACAAAACAGAAACATGTGTGATCATGCAGGGTGTGTGTACATCATAGTGCATCGCTAATTGCGCCGGGGAGCTGATTACAGATAGACATACTTTGATTCAGGTCCGGCTTCATCTGCATAAATCAATATTTCAATTAGAGCTTTTTTTTTTCATTTTTTAATGACCCTGAACCGACGTGTCGTCCTCAGATATGGAACCAGCAGGACAGGCAGTGCATCCTGGGCTGCCTGGCCGGGCTGCTGCTGGAGAAGGACTACACCCTTCTGATCGCCCGCCACCTGCGCCCGCTGGTCCTGGACCTGCTGGAGAGGAACGCCGAGAGGGTGAAGGCGGGCGGCCGCATCAACCATGACCTCCACGAGCGCCTCTGCGTGTCCCTCAGCAAGCTGCTGGGCATCCACCCCGACGTCCAGGCGTGAGTACACCGGCCTCCGCCCAGCGTCCAACACCACCCTCCGCCCAGCGTCCAACACCACCCGCCACCATCCAACACCCAGCATCGCCACACGACCCTCCACCCAGCACCGTCCTCCCAACTACCTCACCCTCCACCCTCCGTCCAGCGCGACCCTCCACCCTCCATCCAACACCACCCTCCACCCAGCATCCAACACCACCCTCCACCCAGCATCCAACACCACCCTCCACCCAGCATCCAACACCACCCTCCACCATCCAGCACCACCCAGCACCACCCTCCACCTAGCTCACCCTGGTCGTAGGAGGGCAATGAACCGTTCTCAGTACGTGATGTTACAAAGACGTCTGAGGGCCGATACACCATGGGCAGTCTGTAAATATTGTGATGCTGTGAATATTGCGACATGATACAGGCATCAATGTTGCGGTCCAATTGAATGTTTTTATGTGGATTAATGAATACGTTAATTGTGGTTCAGGTTCTGCCAGTCCTACCAGGCCTAGACCCATCCCTAGTGGGTACCTGGGGCCTAAACCAGGCCTAGAACCATCCCTGGGGACTAGACCAGGCCTAAACCCTAGCTGGTACCTGGCTCTAACCCCCTCTCTCCCCCCTCCCACTCTCCCCCCCAGGTTCGCGGCGCGGTACTTCAGCGGGGCCCCGCCCGTGTACCAGCGGCTGTTCTTCACCAGCGAGGAGTCGTCGGCCGTGCAGTACGGCCCGCGCCGCATGAAGCTGCGCGACCTCATGGCCGCCACGCTGCGCTTCCTGCACACCGACGGCGCCAAGTTCCGCGTCCTGTGGGACTGGAGCCCCTGCGTGTCCCAGCTGCTGACCAGCGACGTCATGGTCCGAGGGTGGGTGGGCCTCCTCTTCCACCCCCCCCCCCCCCCGGAGACGAACCCTTCAGAGTCTCTCTCCCTGCTAGTGTCTTTAGATCATTCGTTAAGGGTCTAGAGCGGTCCTCAATGTTCATACGCAGCCTCATTCGGTTAGGCTAAACTCTTGTGTGTGTGTGTGTGTCCGTGTCCGTCCCCCAGGTCCACCGCCCACTGCCTGGCGCTGGTCTCTCGTATGACGGACAACCAGAAGACCATCTTCCTGCGGAAGGTGCTCTCCAACGACGAGATCATGCACATGAAGATAAAGTACGCCGCCTTCACTTTGACGCCACGCGTTCAGGACGTTAAACATTGTGATGTTGTTTTTTTTATCTGAGAGGGAATCTTCGTGAGGTATTCGATGCAGTTTAATCTCCCGTTCCCGTTCGCTCTCACCATTGCACTCTGTTTTAAAGGGCCAGTACCCCCCCAACCTGCCTGAAGAAATCTGTCCCTTAGTGACATCACAACTAGGCCCTTCACATGACGCCTGCTGGTAGACTAAGGGGTCATTGAAACCCTCTAAACTGGTTTCTAAACTGGTTTCTAAACTGTTTTTTCTGTGTCCAGGGCTCTGGAGGAGACGCAGCAGCTGGAGGTGGAGAAGGCGCTGGTCTTGGCCAATCAGGGCTCAGCGATGTGGCGACAGGAGAAGGCAAACAAGTACACCCGGGGTCAGGTGGTGTCAGAGGACCTGTCACAGAACGTTGTGGCCGTCTGCGGCGTGGTGCTGCCCCGGACCTCACCCAGACAGACGGACCAGGTACTGTACAGACGGACGGACGGACGGATGTCATACAAGGAGAGGAGATTAGGGTTGGACATCAGATTAAGGATGGCTGTCGTTTGTTGTGAATTTCGGAATGGAAAGGGTTTGGTAAAATTCCGTTAGACGTGTTTGAGATTAGGTACGTGTGTAGCTTTGATTCCGGTGGAGAGCAATGCATCGTGGGAAAGGCCCCAGACATGTGGTGGTCTGAGTCCATGGGACCTCCCCCACGGGTCGTCTGGGAACCAGCGGTCTGACGCTGTTACGGCAGACCTTCAGGGGGGGAAACATAAAGCTGCAGGGGGGCGGAGTCACGCCTGGTTTCCCGTTTTCGCACGAGGGGATGAGGAACCTTCATGGTTACCTTTTTGACGGTTTACCAGCGCTAGCACAGTAGTTTGTGTACGCTCATTCTATGTAAACAGATCATCCAAAGCTAGAGCAAGTGATCAGGGGGCTCATCCAGGTCTGAGCCGCCCCCCCCAGTCTGTAGTCATGGCCTTAAGGCAACCCCCCCCCCCCCAGTCTGTAGTCATGGCCCTAAGGCTGCCCCCCCCCCCCCCCCCAGTCTGTAGTCATGGCCTTAAGGCAACCCCCCCCCCCCCCCCCCCCCCCCCCCCCAGTCTGTAGTCATGGCCCTAAGGCTGCCCCCCCCCCCCCCAGTCTGTAGTCATGGCCTTAAGGCAACCCCCCCCCCCCCCCCCCCCCCCCCCCCAGTCTGTAGTCATGGCCCTAAGGCTGCCCCCCCCCCCCCCAAGTCTGTAGTCATGGCCTTAAGGCAACCCCCCCCCCCCCCCCCCCCCCAGTCTGTAGTCATGGCCCTAAGGCAGCCCCCCCCCCCCCCCCAGTCTGTAGTCATGGCCCTAAGGCTGCCCCCCCCCCCCAGTCTGTAGTCATGGCCCTAAGGCCGCCCCCCCCCCCCCCCCCCCCAGTCTGTAGTCATGGCCCTAAGGCTGCCCCCCCCCCCCCCCCCCCCCCCAGTCTGTAGTCATGGCCCTAAGGCTGCCCCCCCCCCCCCCCCCCCAGTCTGTAGTCATGGCCCTAAGGCTGCCCCCCCCCCCCCCCCCCCAGGTGAGCCCCAGGGAGCTGGTGCTGGTGGACTCCACCTGCCGTAACCTGCGGAGGCTGGCGCTGGCCGTGGCGTCCCAGAAGGCCGTGCTGCTGGAGGGGCCCATCGGCTGCGGCAAGACGGCGCTGGTGGAGTTCATGGCGGCGGTCACCGGCCACGCCAAGGCCTCGGAGATCCTCAAGGTCCAGCTGGGAGACCAGACCGACAGCAAGGTACGCACCGGAACACAGCCCACAGACCGGAACCCCACCCACCCACCCACCAGAACCCCACCCATCCACCCACCGGAACCCCACCCACCAGAAACCCACCCACCAGAACCCCACCCACCAGAACCCCACCCACCCACCCACCGGACCGGAACCCCACCCACCCACCCACCAGACCAGAACCCCACCCACCAGACCGGAACCCCACCCACCCACCCACCGGAACCCCACCCACCAGAAACCCACCCACCCACCAGACCAGAACCCCACCCACCAGAACCCCACCCACCCACCCACCGGAACCCCACCCACCAGAAACCCACCCACCCACCAGACCAGAACCCCACCCACCAGAACCCCATCCACCGACCCACCGGAACCCCACCCACCAGACCAGAACCCCACCCACCAGACCAGAACCCCATCCACCCACCCACCGGAACCCCACCCACCAGAACCCCACCCACCCACCAGACCAGAACCCCACCCACCCACAGACCAGAACCCCACCCACCAGAACCCCACCCACCCACAGACCAGAACCCCACCCACCAGAACCCCACCCACCCACAGACCAGAACCCCACCCACCAGAACCCCACCCACCCACAGACCAGAACCCCACCCACCAGAACCCCACCCACCCACAGACCAGAACCCCACCCACCCACCAGAACCCCACCCACCCACCAGAACCCCACCCACCAGAACCCCACCCACCAGAACCCACCGTCCCACCAGAACCCACCCCACTCCTGTTCCAGAATGGAATTAATGTTTAAGGATAGAATTAATAATTATAATTAAAGGATATCGTTGAATATAATTAAGGATATCTACATGTGTGTAACTGTCGCTGCAATGTGTATAATAGTAGCATTCGATTATCATGTATATAATTAGAGTGTGTGTGTGTGTGTGAATAGCTAAACTCCAATGTGTATAAAGTAGCCTGTGTAGCTGAACTGTAATGTTCAGCTACCTGCCTCATTCAGTCTAACTAAAGTTTGTGTGTGTTCTCTACATGTGTGTGTTCTCTACACGTGTGTGTCTCTGTCCCTGTGTGTGTGTGTGTGTGTGTGTGTGTGTGTGTGTGTGTGTGTGTGTGTGTGTGTGTGTGTGTGTGTGTGTGTGTGTGTGTGTGTGTGTGTGTGTGTGTGTGTGTGTGTGTGTGTGTTCTCTACGTTTGTTTGTGTGTCTCTGTCCCTGTGTGTGTGTGTGTGTGTGTGTGTGTGTGTGTGTTCTCTACGTTTGTTTGTGTGTCTCTGTCCCCGTGTGTGTGTGTGTGTGTGTTCTCTATGTGTGTGTCTTCTCTACGCGTGTTTGTGTATCTCTGTCCCTGTGTGTGTGTGTGTGTCTGTCCCTGTGTGTGTGTCTGTCCCTGTGTGTGTGTGTGTGTGTGCAGATGCTGCTGGGTATGTACCGCTGTACCGACATCCCGGGGAAGTTCGTGTGGCAGCCGGGGACCCTGACCCAGGCCGTGTCCCGGGGCCAGTGGATCCTGCTGGAGGACATCGACCATGCCCCCCTGGACGTGGTCAGCACACACACGTCTATACGTTTACATACATGTGCTCATTATGGACTTCTGGCTGTCCCTGTGTGGGCGGTGAAGACAGTCGAGGCCATCACATGTAGCGCTGAGACAATCATCCATGAAATGTTTTGAAGGAATTGAACGTTTCAGATGTGAGATGTCTGTTGGATATTTGAACTCATTTTCTTTGTTTTGATTTTCACTTTGGTGTCTGGGGCTTTGTGTTTTAAGTTGTATTGATAGGACAATGTGTTGACAGAGAAAGGCATGACATGGGGCCGCAGGTTCGATTCCCACCGATGCTACATGTCGTGCCTTCCTCGGGATGGCCTTTGTCGGGTGAGCCCTCTGGTCCAGATGGGTCTCCTTCCCAGTACCAGTCTGTGATAATAGGCCTTTTCACACTGCCGATCCGATTTGGTCGTGGCTTGGCACGCCCGGCAATTTCGCAGTCTTATCTCAAGTCGCCTGTGTAAAACCAAGGGGGTCAAATCCCCCGTTCGTCACGGCGCCGGCTTTGTTGGTTCACTGGAGAAGGCGGGGCTACGCACAGAGTCTAGACCTCTTTAGAATAATTTGCATACTCCTGAATGTTTTTATTTTTTTTGCGCATGCAAGAATGAGTTCACGTCTGAGTGTAGGCTACAAACGCGATTAACTATTTACAAGTGCAAAAACGCCAGCATATTCTTATATATTTTGCTGACCACTTGTTTTTTTTATCCCGACAAAAGCCTCGCAAGGACAGTTCCTCTGCGTCTTTCTCGTTGATCGCACCATCTTTCAACGTCTCCGTTTAATGCATTATGCGGCTGCATCCCCTTCTCTCCCATGATGGTCAGCAGCTCGCGGATTTCACCGTCTCTCCAGTTAGAACTCCTCATGTTGATATCGCTGCGTTGTCTCTGTTGTAGAGACAACGCAACAACACCTCCCTACCCAACCTCCCTACCCAACCTCCCTACCCAACCTCCCTAGCCAAGAACTGCGGAGCGTCTATCTCATTTACATGAAAATAAACCGCCAATGTGTCTAGGGTCCGGGAGGGTAAATTAGGGTCCTAGCTCAAGCAGGCAATTTATCTCAGGCAGTGCAAACGCGCGGACCATGCCGCGAAAAAAAAAAAAAGCGTGCATAAGACGGCATATTTGGCAGTGTAAAAAACGTCTAACGACACTACCCCCTGGTTTCCAGATCTCTGTGCTGCTGCCTCTGATGGAGAACAAGAAGCTGACCATCCCCGGGAGAGAGGACTGCATCGACGTCGCGCCCGGGTTCCAGTTCTTCGCCACCAGAAGGTCGGTAGAGTTGATGGGTGAGGTTGTGTGGTCGGTGGGTCTCTACTCGGGTTGGACCAGCTGTGGTCGGTGGGTCTCTACCCGGGTTGGACCAGCTGTGGTCGGTGGGTCTCTACTCGGGTTAGACCAGCTGTGGTCGGTGGGTCTCTACTCGGGTTGGACCAGTTGTGGTCGGTGGGTCTCTACTCGGGTTGGACCAGCTGTGGTCGGTGGGTCTCTACTCGGGTTGGACCAGCTGTGGTCGGTGGGTCTCTACTCGGGTTGGACCAGCTGTGGTCGGTGGGTCTCTACTCGGGTTGGACCAGCTGTGGTCGGTGGGTCTCTCCTCGGGTTGGACCAGCTGTGGTCGGTGGGTCTCTACTCGGGTTGGACCAGCTGTGGTCGGTGGGTCTCTACTCGGGTTAGACACCAGTTTCATAGTTCTGTGTTCTGTTGGATGTTCTGCTGTTCAGGGATCAACCCTGATCTTACTAGCCACTAATATCTACTGTATTAACTATTACTGTACTGTTATTATACTATTACTATACTATTACTGTACTATTATACCATTAGTATTGTTATACTATTACTATACTATTATTACTATTACTGTACTATTATTATACTAAGTCTGCACCTCAGGTCAGGGACTAGTTCTAATTGGTTCTAGGTGTTGCTGGTTGTGGGTGTTCCTGGTTCTAAGTGGTTCTAAGTGTTGCTGGTTCTGGGTGTTGCTGGTTCTGGGTGTTCCTGGTTCTAATTGGTTCTAAGTGTTGCTGGTTGTGGGTGTTCCTAGTTCTAAGTGTTGCTGGTTGTGGGTGATCCTGGTTCCAAGTGTTGCTGGTTGTGGGTGTTCCTGGTTCTAAGCGGTTCTAAGTGTTGCTGGTTGTGGGTGTTCCTAGTTCTAAGTGTTGCTGGTTGTGGGTGATCCTGGTTCTAAGTGTTGCTGGTTGTGGGTGTTCCTGGTTCTAAGTGGTTCTAAGTGTTGCTGGTTCTGGGTGTTGCTGGTTCTGGGTGTTCCTGGTTCTAATTGGTTCTAAGTGTTGCTGGTTGTGGGTGTTCCTAGTTCTAAGTGTTGCTGGTTGTGGGTGATCCTGGTTCTAAGTGTTGCTGGTTGTGGGTGTTCCTGGTTCTAAGCGGTTCTAAGTGTTGCTGGTTGTGGGTGTTCCTAGTTCTAAGTGTTGCTGGTTGTGGGTGATCCTGGTTCTAAGTGTTGCTGGTTGTGGGTGATCCTGGTTCTAAGTGTTGCTGGTTGTGGGTGTGTTGCAGGATGTACTACAGCGGGGGCAGCTGGTACCGGCCCCAGTCCAGCCACGCCGCCCTGCTGGACAAGTACTGGACCAAGGTGCCGGTGGGCAACATGCCCCGCGAGGAGCTGAAGAAGGTAAGGGGGGGCCCCCCCATAGGGCTGAGGGCCCCCATAGGGCTGAGGGCCCGAGGCCCCTCATAGGTCTGAGGCCCCATAGGTCTGAGGGCCCCATAGGGCTGAGGGCCCCATAGGGCTGAGGGCCCGAGGCCCCATAGGTCTGAGGGCCCCCATAGGGCTGAGGTCTGAGGGCCCCCATAGGGCTGAGGGCCCCATAGGGCTGAGGTCTGAGGCCCCATAGGGCTGAGGGCCCCCATAGGTCTGAGGCCCCATAGGGCTGAGGGCCCCATAGGGCTGAGGGCCCCATAGGTCTGAGGCCCCATAGGGCTGAGGGCCCCCATAGGTCTGAGGCCCCATAGGGCTGAGGGCCCCCATAGGTCTGAGGGCCCCCATAGGGCTGAGGGCCCCATAGGGCTGAGGTCTGAGGCCCCATAGGGCTGAGGGCCCCCATAGGTCTGAGGCCCCTCATAGGGCTGAGGGCCCCCATAGGTCTGAGGCCCCTCATAGGGCTGAGGGCCCCATAGGTCTGAGGCCCCTCATAGGGCTGAGGGCCCCATAGGGCTGAGGTCTGAGGCCCCATAGGGCTGAGGTCTGAGGCCCCATAGGGCTGAGGCCCCTCATAGGGCTGAGGGCTGAGGGCCCCATAGAGCTGAGGGCCCCGGGCCCCATAGGGCTGTTTGGGTCATGATTTAATGGAATATTCATGACTGAGTATTTAATAGTTACACTTGTTCAATCGTCATTTTGAACCTTAAATCCGAGGGGGCAGTGACTCTACTATTGCTAAACTCATTCATTATTAGTCGAGGAGGTTTGTGTGTTTGATCATCTTTAAAACCCAGTTCAGGAATCTAAACCGCTAAGGGAGAAAGGGTACGGGAACATCACCCCTAACACCCCCCCCGCCTCCCCCGCCCCCTCCAGGTGCTGACCTCCCGGTACCCCGGCCTGGCGGTGGTGGCGGACCGCCTGCTGGACATCTACTGCCAGCTGACCGGGGAGCGGCACGCCGACCCGGAGCCAGTCCGGCCCGGGAGCCCCCCCGCACCCCCCCCGGAGGACGCCCCCCCGCAGGCCCGGGCCGAGGACAAGACCTCGGCGCTGGAGGGGCGTGCCCTGTCGCTACGGTAACCCCCACGGAGACGTTGGTTCACTCTAGACCGGGGTTAGACAGTACAGAGACAGGTCATTGAGGAGCAGGTTAGACAGTACAGAGACAGGTCATTAAGGAGCAGGTTAGACAGTACAGAGACAGGTCATTGAGGAGCAGGTAGGGGTTAGACAGTACAGAGACAGGTCATTGAGGAGCAGGTAGGGGTTAGACAGTACAGAGACAGGTCATTAAGGAGCAGGTAGGGGTTAGACAGTACAGAGACAGGTCATTGAGGAGCAGGTAGGGGTTAGACAGTACAGAGACAGGTCATTAAGGAGCAGGTAGGGGTTAGACAGTACAGAGACAGGTCATTAAGGAGCAGGTAGGGGTTAGACAGTACAGAGACAGGTCATTAAGGAGCAGGTAGGGGTTAGACAGTACAGAGACAGGTCATTGAGGAGCAGGTAGGGGTTAGACAGTAGAGAGACAGGTCATTGAGGAGCAGGTAGGGGTTAGACAGTAGAGAGACAGGTCATTGAGGAGCAGGTAGGGGTTAGACAGTACAGAGACAGGTCATTAAGGAGCAGGTAGGGGTTAGACAGTACAGAGACAGGTCATTAAGGAGCAGGTAGGGGTTAGACAGTACAGAGACAGGTCATTGAGGAGCAGGTAGGGGTTAGACAGTAGAGAGACAGGTCATTGAGGAGCAGGTAGGGGTTAGACAGTACAGAGACAGGTCAGTAAGGAGCAGGTAGGGGTTAGACAGTACAGAGACAGGTCATTAAGGAGCAGGTAGGGGTTAGACAGTACAGAGACAGGTCATTGAGGAGCAGGTAGGGGTTAGACAGTACACAGACAGGTCATTGAGGAGCAGGTTAGACAGTACAGAGACAGGTCATTAAGGAGCAGGTTAGACAGTACAGAGACAGGTCATTAAGGAGCAGGTAGGGGTTAGACAGTACAGAGACAGGTCATTAAGGAGCAGGTTAGACAGTACAGAGACAGGTCATTAAGGAGCAGGTTAGACAGTACAGAGACCAGGCATCAAACCCGGGTCGCTCTGTTAGTCTTTTTATTATTTTTTATTATTAAATTTGTTCGCCTGCTGCAGAGCGCTACAGAAAACTCTTTCTGCCTGCGGGTTCTCTGCGCAGAGAACCGACTTTATCTATTATAAAATATTAGATAAGGTAATCCATCTGTTGATTGTCTTTAATGATCATCGCACAAGTAGGAAGTGATTAACAAACTCTGAGTAGCAAAGTCAGAGATATATATATATATATATATATATATATATATATATATATATATATATTGGAAAATCCTGCATGGAAATGTACATTAAATCGAACGAAATCAAATCGTTTCATAATCGAATCGTTGACCACTGAATCGGAATCGAATCGCGAGGTGCCAGGAGATTCCCACCCCTACGTTCCCCTACGTTCCTGCCCTGTTCGATGGCGTATGGATCTGTCCCCTGGATGGCCTCAGACACGGCCCACCTGGCCCCTCTGTTGTGTCTCAGCGGCTGGGCGTGTCACTTCCTGTTTCAGTCTAGTATTCAGCTGGTGCCGGGGTGGGTGGTGGTGGTGGTGTCGTCTGTTGTGGCTCCAGCCCACAGATCAATAGGTCTAGCTGGTCTATTTTCCATATTGTGCAATCGGCCTCCATCATGTATACGTTGCCTTTCCCCCGATCAATGTCATTAACTTATGTAGGCCATCAGCTCGGAGCGCTGGATTAAACATATGTCACCGGGTTTGGCTCGGGCTGATCCCCATCCCACTATCGGGTGTGAAAGGGAGCAGTGACCCCCAGTGAGTCCAGTCACTGAGACGATGTGAAGGTCATTAATTACGTGGTTACCCCCCCCCCCAAGTGGAACAAGGCCAAACCAATCATTCAGATCATATGGGAGCACTGAGGGGAACGCATGCTGTCCAAACTGTTCTCGTATAAATGGATCAATAAAGTTGTGATTGTAAAACGCTTGCTAATCGCAAATAGGTAGGAAGTGTTACAGATTCTGAAATTGTGATTTATAGATCCATTTTTCATTTTCCATCTTCTCGCGGCGGCCTTGTATTAAAAAAAAAAATCACTTCAATAATAGTCAAGAGACTCTTTGTCTGCTGAGGCAAAACTGGGCAGTAAAAGTGAGGGGGCGTAGACAAAAAGCTTAAAGAGGTAGTGGGTGGTGTCTTAAAGGGTGTTTTGTGCGCTCCCAGGGATCTCCTGAAGTGGTGCGAGAGGATCAGCAGCAACTTCGACAGCTCCTCCTCCGCCACAGCTCAGCGCGTCTTCCAGGAGGTAAGCCAACGCTAGCACTTGGCAGGTAGCGGCCGCTTTATTGTCCGAAATATATGGCCTGTTGAGCCCTTTTGAGACTGCAATGGTGAGTAAAGGGCTATACAAATACAATTTAATTTATTAGCCGGTTGCTAGCATAAGCTAGCATGTAATGTACTTTTTTTTTTTCAGCTAATAAAGTAATATAATGTTTGCAGATGGACATTTTTAAGGTCCGGGGGTGGTGGGGGGGGGGGGGGTTAAATCACCATTTAGCCACTCGTTAACATTGGCTAGGTCGTTAACGTTATTGACATGTGGACTACTACGTACGTACAACTACGTAGGTACAAAGAAGTAGTTGTTATTGTGTTGTTGTTTTTTTGTAATGGTTTCCCGCTCTTCCAGGCCCTGGACTGCTTCACGGCCATGCTGTCCCGCTCTGACAGTCGGCTGCGGATGGCCGAGGTCATCGGGAGCAAGCTCAACATCTCCAAAGAGAAGGTTTGTTCACCCGTCTGACGGGATGGGGGGGGTGGGGGTGGGGGTGCATCATGGACTTTGGAAGGCTATCGAGCCGAACACGAACCAGACCTCATGTGTTCACCCCCCCCCCCACCCCCCGGCCCCCAGGCGCAGCACTTCGTCCAGATGTACCAGCCCGGGATCTCCCTGGAGGAGCTGGAGGTGTCGGTGGGCCGCGTCACGCTGGAGCGCAAGCAGAGCCCCCTGATCCAGATCTCTGTGTAAGTAGACCGCCCCCCCCCCCCCCCCCCCTCCCCCAGGACCCCCACCAGACCGGTCCAGCAGACCCCTGCTGCTCTATTGATCCCCTGGGCCCCGTGGTGTGTGGGGGGGGTCTATCGAGGTCAGCTGGATTTCAGGGAACGTCACCTCCATGCAGAAACGTGACTGTCTATGATTCAGAACTTCCCCCCCCTTAACGTGTGCTCTGGTGGTCTGGGAGTGGACCCCCACCCCCCCTCCGCCCCACGCGCACTGTCCCCCCTAACGCGTGCTCTGCCCTCAGGGAGAACCAGACGTTCGCGGCCACGCGCCCGTCGACGGTGCTCCTGGAGCAGCTGGCGGTCTGCGTGAACCAGGGGGAACCGGTTCTGCTGGTGGGGGAGACGGGCACCGGGAAGACCTCCACCGTCCAGTACCTGGCCGGCATCACAGGTGAGTTGTTCCGTGGTGGTACAAGCCCCTCCCCTTCCAATTAAGGAACACACAGCTTGTTATGTGAGTTTGGTTCATTTAATTTACACATTCAATTAAAAAACAATAAATCCACGTGCAGGGGAGGTAATAACCCTTTCGTTGTTTATGAGATTAAAACGGTGCAGATTGTGCAGAGTTTGTGCGTCGGAGATTGTGTAGCAGTACTTGATGTTGTTTGTTGTGTGCAGGACACAAGCTGAGGGTGGTGAACATGAACCAGCAGAGCGACACCGCCGACCTGCTGGGAGGGTGAGCGACGACACACACACACCGCTCTGCAGCACAATACACAACTCAACAACACAACTAGACAACACAACCGCTCTGCAGCACAACACACAACCCAACAACACACAACTAAACACACCGCTCTGCAGCACAACACACAACTCGACAACACACAACTCAACAACACAACTAGACAACACACCGCTCTGCAGCCCAACACACAACTCAACAACACACAACTCAACAACACACCGCTCTGCAGCATAACGCACAACTCAACTACACACAACAACCTGACAACCCAATACGCAATACTAAACCATACTATTCCAATACCAACCCACACAGCACAATGTAGGATTACAATACGACCACCACACACTAGGGCTGCTCGATTATGGAAAAAATCATAATCACGATTATTTTGGTCAATATTGAAATCTCGATCATTCAAACGATTATTTTTGAGTTTGAAAACATGATGCATTTAATCATAATTTCTCTCCAAAAAAAAAAAAACACTTTGTAAATGAGAACTTCGAAATTTCCCCTTAAAAATATACACAAAATGGTAAAATAGAAAATAAAGTCCAGATATGAATCCAGCTGTTCTGCAATTTCTATTAAAAAAATAAAAAAATTCAAATAGTTTCAACTCGATTATATTAGTTTGGTGATCGTTTCACTCTGAAATCGAAATCGCGATCAAAATTTGATTAATCGCCCAGCCCCACCACACACTGTGACAACACACCTCTCCCCGCGGGTCCGGTAATAAGGTACAAGCCCGTGGACCACAAGCTGATCCTGCTGCCGCTGCGCGAGGCCTTCGAGGACCTCTTCTCCCAGACCTACTCCCGCAAGCAGAACCTCACCTTCCTGGGCCACGTGCAGACCTGCTTCAGGGGCAAGCGCTGGCACGACCTCCTGAAGCTCATGGACCACGTCTGCAAGTCAGCGCTCACCAAGGAGCTGCAGGAGAAGTCCAACGGTGAGGGGGGCCCCACTGCTGGGGGGGGGTGGGTGGGGGGGAGGGGTCAGTGGCCCCACCCGCTGAGGGGGGGGGCCGGGGCCCCACCGCTGGAGGGGGGGGGGGGGGGGGGGTCAGGGACTGTGTCTCTGGTACTGTCTGAGTCCATGATGGGCTTTGATCTAACTGTAGCTGTGCTGCACTCTGTCCAGCTGTGTGTGTGTGTGTGTGTGTGTGTGTGTGTGTGTGTGTGTGTGTGTGTGTGTGTGTGTGTGTGTGTGTGTGTGTGTGTGTGTGTGTGTGTGTGTGTGTGTGTGTGTGTGTGTGTGTGTGTACTGACGTCTCCCTGTGTGTGTGTGTGTACTGATGTGTGTGTGTGTACTGACGTCTCCCTGTGTGTGTGTGTACTGACGTTTTCCCTGTGTCCCCAGCCGCCCTGCTCCAGGAGCAGTGGGAGGTCCTGGCCGTGAGGCTGACTCAGACCCAGCAGCAGATCCGCGCCTGCGAGACGGCCATGGTCTTCGCCTTTGTGGAGGTAACCATGGAGACGCCGTAGCATCAGACGCTACGCGCTAAATGACACAACATGAGACAGTACATCAGTGATGATGATCACCTGTCTATAATGTATGAACCATAACCATATCTTCATTTGAAGCCCAAAGGACACAGACTGCAAATGTTAGTAGCAAGTTTTTCTCGCTTCCTACTTTTGAGTGTTTGTGTACCCACAAAGTTAAGTCTTCAGGGGCCCAGAGAGAGGTGGGTGTGTGTGTGTGTTGTCTTCAGGGGACTCTGGCCCAGAGAGGTCCTCACTAGTGAAGGTTCACACTGTGTGTGTGTGTGTGTGTGTTGTCTTCAGGGGACTCTGGCCCAGAGAGGTCCTCACTAGTGATGGTTCACACTGTGTCTGTGTGTGTTGTCTTCAGGGGACTCTGGCCCAGAGAGGTCCTCACTAGTGAAGGTTCACACTGTGTGTGTGTGTGTGTGTGTGTGTTGTCTTCAGGGGACTCTGGCCCAGAGAGGTCCTCACTAGTGAAGGTTCACACTGTGTGTGTGTGTGTGTGTGTGTGTTGTCTTCAGGGGACTCTGGCCCAGAGAGGTCCTCACTAGTGAAGGTTCACACTGTGTGTGTGTGTGTTGTCTTCAGGGGACTCTGGCCCAGGCGGTGAAGAAGGGCGAGTGGATTCTTCTGGATGAGATCAACCTGGCGGCTCCGGAGACCCTGGAGTGTCTGAGTGGGCTTCTGGAAGGAACCGCCGGCTCGCTGGTTCTGCTGGACCGCGGTGACACGGGTGAGAGCGCTCACATCCTGAGGACTGTTGCACACAGAGGCCAGGCGTCACGTAGAACACATTCTGTCCACTTTGTTACACGTTATATATTTTAAATTGAGTTTGACTTCAACTTTTTTCTTTGAATTCAAGGCTTCAGTTATATATTCTCCAGATGTGAATCGTGGAACGATGTTGGTTTTTTCCTGTGAGACTATCACAGATGCTGCCACGTTTCCTCTCAACCTAGTTTTACAGAGTAGTGCTCATCAGTGTGGTGTCCTGGTGTGTGACCTCCTCTCTCCCCCGGGGGTCTGCAGAGCCGCTGGTGCGACACCCTGACTTCAGACTGTTCGCCTGCATGAACCCCGCTACCGACGTGGGCAAGAGGAACCTGCCCCTGGGCATCAGGAACCGGTGAGGAGCCCTGGAACACCTGTCTGTCCGCCACACACCTGTCTGCCTGCCTGTCTGCCACACCTCCGTATCACTCTGTGGTTCGGTTTTGCCATCAGTTATTTACTGAAACAGTACACAACAGTAAACAATATTCTATATTAATAAAATGTTTGATGATAATAAGAATACGTGGTGGATTTGAGAACATGTTGAACGTGTGTCGGTCCATGGCAGGTTTACTGAGGTCTACCTGGAGGAGTTGGAGAACGAGGGAGATCTTCGGATCCTGGTGTGCGACTACCTGAAGGGACTGAACCCCCACCGCAACATAATCTCCGGCATCATCAGGTCAGACCCTCCTCAGCACCCCCACCCTCACTCGGTTCCCTTCTCAGATCTCGTGAGATTTCCCAGAGATCTCACTCTGATTTCGCCGACATGTCGTAGTGATTTCTGACCTCAGTCTAAAGGGTTTTGTCTTTCTTGACGTGGATGTTTGAGCACACCTTAAAGTTTGGCGGACTGTTGGCAAAGTCTGCACCCGTATCCAGGTCTCCAGTGGGGTTGAGTGGCTTTAATCCTCCGAGATCTCCTTGTGATCCCTAGTTGGGCTCTCTCATTGTGATCTCTAGTCGAGATCTCTAGTTGGGATCCCTAGTTGAGATCTAGTTGGGATCCCTAGTTGTGGTCCCTAGTTGATCCCTAGTTGATCCTTCGTTGAGATCCTCCAGCTCACCTTGCCCCCCCCCCCTGTGTTCCACTTCCTCCAGCTTCTACCTGGCCATCCGGCGGGAGGCCCAGAGCCGGCTGGTGGACGGGACGGGCCACCGGCCGCACTACAGCCTCCGGACCCTCTGCAGGGCCCTCAAATACGTGGCCCTCAACCCCTGTCACAACATGCAACGCTCCCTGTACGAGGTAGGTTCACCGGCCCCTCCCCCCGTCTCCGCCCTCCGACCTGACTGGGTCTGGAGCCGTCTGCTGGAACCAGCCCACCAACGGGCTGGGGTCCTAAACCTGGACGACTGTTGTGTTTACTTTGTTCGTTCCTCGACTGTTTTATCTTGACCAGCTGAATTGATGTTTCTGCACGATGGAGTGGAGAGAAACATCTAGTTGAAATGCAGCACCACTATGTTTGAACTACTAGCAACCCCATGATAAGGAGCAGAAATAGCAGGGAAACGCAGGCTGTCCTGGGCTCCTTTTACCTTCTGAAACCACCTTCTAACATGCTAGTGACGGTCTTACAGAAGGTCTTACTGTAGAAGGTCTTACTGTAGAAGGTCTTACTGTAGAAGGTCTTACTTTAGAAGCATCCTCCAGTCAACGGGGTCGTCACTGAGGGTGTTTTGTCCCTGCAGGGCTTCTGTCTGAGCTTCCTCACCCAGCTGGACCGCAGCTCACACCCCCAGGTCCAGAAGCTGGTGTCTCAGTACGTCCTGGGGGGCAACGTCAAGTGTCTCAGACAGGTGAACACACACACACACACTCACACACAAATATTCACTCACTCATTCACTCCCTTACTCACAAATATTCACTTACTCAATCAGACACACATGCAAACGCGCGCGCACACACACATTTTCAATTAAGATTGCGGTATGCTTAACATTATATTAAAGTATATCATATGTGTCCCCATTTAGACTGCTTACTCATGTGTTTTAAGTTTTGAGTTTTGAGTTTTTAAGTTTCCCACAAGGCATTGCAACATTTACTGTGTTAAAATTCAGGTGTCACATAAATGTGTAAATAGATGTCAGGGTAAGCCGTTGAACCAGTCCGAGTCAACAGGAAGCAGGAAGTGTGACAGGAAGTGGTGGTGGTGCTGACGTTGTCCTGTGTGTCCGCAGCCCATCCCGGAGCCGACGGGCCGGGCCTGCGTTCCCCTGGAGGGGTACTGGGTGGCCCAGGGGGAGCTGGAGCCCTCCCTGGACCCCACCTACATCCTTACAGATTCCGTCAAACTCAACCTGCGCGACCTGGTCAGAGTGGTGTCTGCTGGGTAATTACAACCGTCTCCCCCAAAGCCCCGCCCCTTACCGCACACTTTCCCGCCAAAACCCAACTGTCCTCTCGAATGGCTGCTTGAGGCACTTTGGCAAAGACGGACGTTTATGTGTTGAAGTCCTTCTATAGCCTCATAACCTGCTGATTACGGAAACATACTCTGGCTTCTCCGACGATACCTCAGCGAGTATGTCCTCTTTGAAAGGTCCATAGGGTCAGGGTTAGGCCTGTGTTTTACGGTTCACCTTTCTCCCAGTATCCCGGGTTGCCAGATTTGAAACAAATTGGCACATAAACACAGCGTGCTGCCGCTATTGAGGCAAGCCAACGAAGTGGATCAACTGAGATTCTGGAACTAGATTGTCCCCAACCTAAGGAGTTCCACGGCCAGAGGCCTGCTGAAACACCGGTCACTCTCAGTTATGTTTGAATTTCCAATATCGTGAAATTAGACAGCAGTAGGGTTTCTCAGCCCTCCCGGTCAACGTTACGAGCTGTTCCTTTTAAACGTGAGCATGAAGGTCATGAAGGCTAGGTCCTAAAGGTCATGAAGGCTAGGTCCTGAAGGTCATGAAGGTCTTAACGGCTGTGTCCCCTGCAGGAGTCACCCGGTCCTGATCCAGGGGGAGACCTCGGTGGGTAAGACCAGCCTGATCCGGTGGCTGGGCCTGGCCACAGGGAACCAGTGCGTCCGCATCAACAACCACGAGCACACGGACATCCAGGAGTACATCGGCTGCTACTCCTCCGACGACAAGGGGAAGCTGCTCTTCAAAGAGGGTATGCCCTCTGACCCCGCCGCCATTACAGCATAGCCAATATAGCTTAGCTATGTTTGTATTTTTGTGCTTTTTTGTTTCCTGGGGGAAAGTAAGTCCCTAAGTTAGTGTAATAATGTGTTGTGTAGGCGTCCTCACTAAGTTAGTATCACACTGTGTGTGTAGGTGTCCTCACTAAGTCAGGTCTCATACTGTGTGTGTAGGTGTCCCCACTAAGTTAGTATCACACTGTGTTGTGTAGGCGTCCTCACTAAGTTAGTATCACACTGTGTTGTGTAGGCGTCCTCACTAAGTTAGTATCACACTGTGTTGTGTAGGCGTCCTCATTAAGTTAGTATCACACTGTGTGTGTAGGCGTACTCACTAAGTTAGTATCACACTGTGTTATGTAGGCGTCCTCACTAAGTCAGGTCTCATACTGTGTGTGCGTTCAGGCGTTCTGATCGACGCCATGAGGAAGGGGTACTGGATCATCCTGGACGAGCTGAACCTGGCCCCAACCGACGTGCTGGAGGCCCTGAACCGCCTGCTGGACGACAACCGCGAGCTGTTCGTGGCGGAGACCCAGGAGGTCATCAAGGCCCACCCCCGATTCATGCTCTTCGCTACCCAGAATCCCCCTGGGCTCTACGGCGGGAGGAAGGTCAGTTGGGAATGTCTGGCATCCTCAGGGTGGAACGTTTAGAACCGGTTTGGACCGCTGCTAAACGGTGTCTGTTGGTTGAGGTGTTGAGGTCGTTATGGACGTTTGTACTGTTTTATCGGTTCAGAATCTAAACCGATAAAAGAGTGTCTCGTCTGAACTTGTCAAAACTTTAGATGCTTTTATAAATTTGAATAAAGATGTTCTTTATTAATCAAAGAAGGGAATGTGTGTCATAGCAGAAGTATAGGGCAGTAATATTAATGAAAAAGATACGAAATATACTACGAATTATAAAGAGCGACTTTGTTTACACTTGAAGACACAGAAGAAGCGAATCCCCGGTCAGACTCCGTGGAGAAGCGTGTTTCCCGGGGTCATGTGGTAGAAGTGGTGGTCGCTGTTCCGCGGTCCGTGTCCAACGTGTGGTGACTCAGAACCCGTCCCTCTCTCCCAGGTTCTGTCCAGGGCCTTCCGGAACCGATTCGTGGAGCTCCACTTTGACGAGTTGCCTAGCAACGAGCTGGAGACCATCCTCCACCAGAGATGCAGCCTGCCTCCGTCCTACTGCTCCAAGCTGGTGAAGGTCATGCAGGACCTCCAGGTGAGCTCTTCACCGCGTTCTGGATCGACTCTTTGGGTTGATGGGTTCGTTTGGTTGAGATATGGGGATCATCACGGTACTTTATCTCTGTGTGGAGACCAGAGGATAGGACATCTGGAATAGAGACCTTAGACATTCAAAGCTTATCACTGGATTTAGATTGACGTTCAATTGATTTTCATCCACATCCTGTTTGTTGAATACACATCCCGCTCATGTGATCCACTTCCTGTTCATGTGATCCACATCCTGTTCATGTGATCCACTTCCTGTCCTCCGACCCCATTAACCGGTGCCGTCCTCCAGTCTCTGCGTCGCGGCTCCTCGGTGTTCGCTGGGAAGCACGGCTTCATCACGCTCAGGGATCTGTTCCGCTGGGCCGACCGCTACAGGCTGGAGGAGCAGACCGACGAGTCTCGCGATTGGCTGCAGCATTTGGCCGACGATGGTGAGTGGTCGACCTCTGCACCGTAGTCCCGCCCTCATATCTAGAGTGTGGCTCCCACTGTGTGTAATAGTGTGTTTATAGTGTGTTGTATTGAGGGATAGTGAGTGATGGTGACTTCTGCCTACTAATAGTGTTATAGTGACTGATGGTGAGTGATGTGTGTTATAGTGAGTAGTAGTGTGTAATAGTGAGTGATGCTGTCTGTCTCTAGGCTACATGCTGCTGGCTGATGGTAGTAGTGTGTAATAGTCAGTGATGATGTCTGTCTGTCTGTCTCTAGGCTACATGCTGCTGGCTGGCCGTGTGAGGAAGCCCGAGGAGGAAGCGACCATCCAGTCCATCCTGGAGAAGCACTTCAAGAGGACCGTCAACCCGGACATGCTGTTCTCTCAGAAGCAGGTCACCGGACAGTTCAGTGAGTACAGACACTACAGACACTCTCTAGTGATACTAGACACTACAGAGACTACAGACACTACAGACACTCTCTAGTGATACTAGACACTACAGAGACACTCTAGTGATGCTAGACACTACAGAGACACTCTAGTGATACTAGACACTACAGAGACACTCTAGTGATACTAGACACTACAGAGACACTCTAGTGATACTAGACACTACAGACACTACAGACACTCTCTAGTGATACTACACACTACAGACACTACAGAGACACTAGTGATACTAGACACTACAGACACTACAGAGACACTCTAGTGATACTAGACACTACAGAGACACTCTAGTGATACTAGACACTACAGACACTCTAGTGATACTAGACACTACAGACACTCTCTAGTGATACTAGACACTACAGAGACACTCTAGTGATACTAGACACTACAGAGACACTCTAGTGATACTAGACACTACAGACACTCTAGTGATACTAGACACTACAGACACTACAGAGACACTCTAGTGATACTAGACACTACAGACACTACAGAGACACTCTAGTGATACTAGACACTATAGAGATGCCCCAGACTCACAGTCTCCTTGTCAGGTGGTCTCAGGTGTGTCCAGTGGTCTAAGGTGTGTCAGGTGGTCTAAGGTGGTGTCAGGTGTGTCCGGTGGTCTCGGTTGTGTCCAGTGGTCTAAGGTGTGTCAGGTGGTCTAAGGTGTGTCAGGTGGTCTAAGGTGTGTCAGGTGGTCTAAGGTGTGTCAGGTGGTCTAAGGTGGTGTGTCCAGTGGTCTAAGGTGTGTCCAGTGGTCTAAGGTGTGTCAGGTGGTCTAAGGTGTGTCAGGTGGTGTCCGGTGGTCTAAGGTGTGTCAGGTGGTCTAAGGTGGTGTCAGGTGTGTCCGGTGGTCTCGGTTGTGTCCAGTGGTCTAAGGTGTGTCAGGTGGTCTAAGGTGTGTCAGGTGGTCTAAGGTGGTGTCCGGTGGTCTAAGGTGGTGTCAGGTGGTCTAAGGTGGTGTCAGGTGGTCTAAGGTGGTGTCAGGTGGTCTAAGGTGGTGTCAGGTGGTCTCAGGTGGTGTCCGGTGTGTCAGGTGGTCTAAGGTGTGTCAGGTGGTCTCAGGTGGTGTCCGGTGTGTCAGGTGGTCTAAGGTGTGTCCGGTGGTCTAAGGTGGTGTCTGGTGGTCTAAGGTGGTGTCCGGTGGTCTAAGGTGGTGTCAGGTGGTCTAAGGTGCGTCCGGTGGTCTAAGGTGCGTCTCCCCCTCAGGTCCGTTCATCGACAGCATCGCGGGGGTCCCGGAGGAGTTCCGTCACGTGGTGTGGACGGCGGGCATGCGGCGGCTGGCCGTGCTGGTGGGCCGCGCCCTGCACTTCGGCGAGTCCGTCCTGCTGGTGGGGGACACCGGGTAACTGACGCTCCCCTTACCTTAACCTGCTGCTCTTAGTATACCTTATCTTAACGCTTATCACACCTTGTCTTAACGCTGCTTGTCTTAGCACCCCTTATCTTAACCTGCTGCTCTTGGTATACCTTATCTTAACGCTTATCACACCTTATCTTAACGCTGCTTGTCTTATCACCCCTTATCTTAACCTGCTGCTCTTGGTATACCTTATCTTAATGCTGCTGAACTTATCATACCTTATCTTATCTAATCACTTATCATACCTTATCTCCACGCTGCTTCTCTGATCCTACCTTATCTAACCTTAAGGCTGCTTCTCTTATCTTAACGTGCCGGTGTGTCCAGATGTGGTAAGACCACCATCTGCCAGCTGTTCGCGGCGCTCGCGGCCCAGAAGTTCTTCTCCCTCAACTGTCACCTCCACATGGAGACCGCCGACTTCCTGGGGGGGCTGCGGCCCGTCAGACACACCAACCAGGTACGCACACACGCACATGCACACAAAAATACACACTTATAATATACACAAAGGCAGCAGGTTCTGTAAAGAAAGGGCCTACGGTAGGAGAGGATTCCTGATGACCAACCTCCTAAAACGTGTGTGTGTGTGTGTGTGTGTGTGTGTGTGTGTGTGTGTGTGTGTGTGTGTGTGTGTGTGTGTGTGTGTGTGTGTGTGTGTGTGTGTGTGTGTGTGTGTGTGTGTGTGTGTGTGTGTGTGTGTCTTTCCAGAGGGATGCGGAGGACGGCCGTCTGTTCGAGTGGCACGACGGCCCCCTGGTCCTGGCCATGAAGCAGGGAGGAGTGTTCCTATTGGACGAGATCTCCCTCGCCGACGACTCTGTGCTGGAGAGGCTCAACAGGTACACACACACACAGACTGGACTTGTTGTTGTTTAGTGTCCTGGAGACGGAGCGCTCCCTGGTGGTTGACTGTTGTTGTTGTTGTTGTTGTTTAGTGTCCTGGAGACGGAGCGCTCCCTGGTGCTGGCGGAGAAGGGCAGCGGGGACTCCAGCGACGTGGAGCTCATCACGGCCGACCGCGCCTTCCGCCTGGTGGCCACCATGAACCCCGGGGGAGACTTCGGCAAGAAGGAGGTGTGTGTGTGAGGTTATGATCAGACGTGTCAAAGTGAATGTATTCATTTGTGGAGACTTGAGGGTACAATGTAAGCCGATCAGCACAGGTTTGTCATCCCAGCCCAACCCCCTGTGGAGCTTAGCTCAGTTAGCTCGGACCTCACTCACTTCCTGCCTCCCATTTAACTTTGCCTTCGCCGTGCCATCAGCTCTGTTTTAGCCTCGAGTTGTAGCCTCAGCATGTAGCGGGGCTGCTGACCCTGGTGTGTTTCTTCCCAGCTGTCCCCGGCCCTCAGGAACCGCTTCACCGAGATCTGGTGTCCCCAGAGCAACAGCCGGGCCGACCTGCTGCAGATCGTCCAGCACAACCTGCGGGCCGGCCTCTCCCTGGAAGGTAGCGCCCAGCCGTCACGGCACTCACACCGCTAATGCTATGGGGCTGATGCTAAGGAGCTAGGTGGCTGACGCTAAGGAGCTAGGTGGCTGACGCTAAGGAGCTAGGTGGCTAATGCTAAGGAGCTAGGTGGCTAATGCTAAGGAGCTAGGTGGCTGACGCTAAGGAGCTAGGTGGCTGATGCTAAGGAGCTAGGTGGCTAATGCTAAGGAGCTAGGTGGCTAATGCTAAGGAGCTAGGAGGCTAATGCTAAGGAGCTAGGTGGCTGACGCTAAGGAGCTAGGAGGCTAATGCTAAGGAGCTAGGTGGCTAATGCTAAGGAGCTAGGTGGCTAATGCTAAGGAGCTAGGAGGCTAATGCTAAGGAGCTAGGTGGCTGACGCTAAGGAGCTAGGAGGCTAATGCTAAGGAGCTAGGTGGCTAATGCTAAGGAGCTAGGTGGCTGATGCTAAGGAGCTAGGAGGCTAATGCTAAGGAGCTAGGTGGATAATGCTAAGGAGCTAGGTGGCTAACGTTGGCAGCTTTAATGTCAGTTGGGTATGAACAGGTGAATGAATTTGACGGCTCGTGATCATGTTGAACGTTCATGGAATTTCTGCGTGATAAAGTATTGTTTTAATTATTTAGTGGTACCCCATCGAGACACTGTCACACGTCACAGCTGCTGTCAGTATGATTGATTGATTGAATTTATATAGCACTTTTCTAGACACTCAAAGATGCTTTACAGTGAAGGGGGGACCTCACTAACCACCAGCAATGTGTAGCAGCCACTTGGGTGATGCACGGCAGCCATTCTGCGCCAGAACGCTCACCACACACCAGCTTGAGGTGGAGAGTGACGGAATTAATGAATGAGCCAATTCTATATATATATATATATATATATATATATATATATATATATATATATAGGGGGATGATTAGGGGGCCAGATTGAATGAGCCTGGTTGGGCAGTTTTAGCCAGGACACCCTGGGATCTTTTATGACTTCAGTGAGTCAGGACCTCGGTTTTACGTCTCCTCCGAAGGACGGCACCTTCCACAGCACAGTGTCCCCGTCACTGCACTGGGGCATCGGGATTGATGTTTTTTGGCCAGTGGGAACAGTGCCACCTACAGGCCACCACCGTATTCCGAGGCGGTCTCCCATCCAAGTACCAACCAGGCCGGACCATGCTTAGCTTCTGAGATCAGACAAGATCGGGCGTGTTCATGGTGGTATGGCTGATGGACTCCTCAGTACTGGTGGAGTTCTCGGTACATTCAGACTTTAGCTTTTCCAGGTCCTTAACATCCAGGGCGTTTATCAGACGCTTTTATCCAGAGTGACTTACAATAAGTACACTAAGCCAGAAGAAAGAGAAACAACAGTATATCTCTGTCGGTACAGCGAGGATGTTCATAGAACAAAGTGCCAAGCACTAACCATCACTAGGTTAACCCATTCCCCGTACACAACAGAGATAGCTCGGATAAGATGCTAAATGATGCCAAGGATGCTGTTTTTAAGTGCCAGGACGTACAACACACAGTAAGTGTGTACGAGGGGTGTGGGGGGGTGGCTATGCGGAGTGTATCAGGGGTGAACTCTGAGCGTGTTGAGGTCCTCCGTGGTGGTTCCCTAACTCCCCCCCCCCCTCCCCCTGTGGACCAGGCGGGGACCTGGGCGAGCTGATGCTGGACTTCATCGACTGGCTGACGCGCCAGGACTTCGGGCGGCGCTGCATCCTGAGCGTGCGCGACGTCCTGTCCTGGGTGCACTTCCTGAACACGGTGTGCGAGCGCGACGAGGACGGCTTCATGACCATGGCCGCCGCCGCGGACGAGGAGGAGGAGGTGGAGTGGGACCTGCGCCTGGACACCGTCACCGCCTTCATCCACGCCGCCTGCCTGGTGTACGTGGACGGCCTCGGGTCAGGTGAGTGGAGGGGAGGGGAGGGAGGGGGAGTGGAGGGGAGGGAGGGGGAGAGAGGAGGGGTGAGTGTCCGTAGGGAGGGAGAGAGGAGGGGTGAGTGTCAGTAGGGAGGGAGAGAGGAGGGGTGAGTGTCAGTAGGGAGGGGGAGAGGAGGGGTGAGTGTCCGTAGGGAGGGGGAGAGGAGGGGTGAGTGTCCATAGGGAGGGAGAGAGGAGGGGTGAGTGTCAGTAGGGAGGGAGAGAGGAGGGGTGAGTGTCAGTAGGGAGGGGGAGAGGAGGGGTGAGTGTCCATAGGGAGGGGGAGAGGAGGGGTGAGTGTCCATAGGGAGGGGGAGAGGAGGGGTGAGTGTCAGTGTGGAGGGGGAGAGGAGGGGTGAGTGTCCATAGGGAGGGAGAGAGGAGGGGTGAGTGTCCGTAGGGAGGGGGAGAGGAGGGGTGAGTGTCAGTAGGGAGGGAGAGAGGAGGGGTGAGTGTCAGTAGGAAGGGAGAGAGGAGGGGTGAGTGTCAGTAGGGAGGGAGAGAGGAGGGGTGAGTGTCAGTAGGGAGGGGGAGAGGAGGGGTGAGTGTCAGTAGGGAGGGGGAGAGGAGGGGTGAGTGTCCGTAGGGAGGGGGAGAGGAGGGGTGAGTGTCAGTAGGGAGGGGGAGAGGAGGGGTGAGGAGGACTGGATCATGGGATGATTACAGATAAACACCTTTTATTCTTTAACACGTTGGAGGACTGGACAGAGTACGTACCTAGAAAGATGGATGGTTGGATGGTAAAATCTCTCTCTCTCTCTCTCTCGCTCTCTCTCTCGCTCTCGCTCTCGCTCTCGCTCTCTCTCTCTCGCTCCCTCCCTCTCCCCAGGCACCACGGTGGGCTGTGCGGACCAGGCCCGTCTGGCGCGGCGCTCCTGCCTGGGCTTCCTGCGGCGGCGGCTTGGGAAGATGAAAGCTCTGGACCAGGAGGCTCTGGACGCGCTGCGGGTCTACGACACGGGCCTGTCCCGCCAGCCCCAGTGGGGAGACGACTTCTTCGGCATTGAGCCCTTCTACATCGCCCTAGGTCTGGAGGGGGGAGGGTGGAGGGGAGGGGAGAGTGATTGGGAAGGAGTGCACGTGAGGGAATGTGATTGGGAAGGAGTGCACGTGAGGGAGAGTGATTGGGAAGTAGTGCACATGAGGTAGTGCATGTGAGGTAGTGCACGTGAGGGGGAGGGGAGGGGAGGTAGTGCATGTGAGAGTGATTGGGAAGGAGTGCACGTGTGAGGGAATGTGATTGGGAAGGAGTGCATGTGAGGTAGTGCACGTGAGGGAGAGTAAATGGGAGGTAGTGCACGTGAGGTAGTGCACGTGAGGTAGTGCATGTGAGAGTGATTGGGAAGGAGTGCACGTGAGGGAATGTGATTGGGAAGGAGTGCATGTGAGGTAGTGCACGTGAGGTAGTGCATGTGAGAGTGATTGGGAAGGAGTGCATGTGAGGTAGTGCACGTGAGGGGGAGAGTAAATGGGAGGTAGTGCACGTGAGAGAGTGAATGTGAGGTAGTGCACGTGAAGGAGCATGCATGAGACCTTGCTTGTTCGATCACACGCGTACCAGACCAGACTCGGTCTCTGACCCCCCCCACCCCCCCCCACCCCCCTCTCCCCGGCCCCCCTCAGGTCCTCAGAGCGAGGGCCGCAGCCTGGCGGACTACGCCATGGGGGCGGGCACCACGGCGGTCAACGCCCAGCGGCTCCTGAGGGCCCTGAAGCTGCAGCGGCCCGTCCTGCTGGAGGGGTCCCCCGGCGTGGGCAAGACCAGCCTGGTGGGGGCGCTGGCCCAGGCCTCGGGGAACCACCTGGTCCGGATCAACCTATCAGAGCAGACGGTGAACACTACTCCTCTGTCCAATCACATCCGTTTCCTGAGATCCTTTATCGGACTATATTTTAGTGTTTTAGCAGATGCTCCAAGATCAAAAGTGACTTCCAAACGATGTGATGAGTAAGGGGTCTTACTGTAGTGCGAATCTTAGTTCATTCATTCTTTATTTTAATTGGCTGTGTCGATTATTCCCCACGTTCCTAATATTCGCAGTGGGATAAAACGCTCCCCACGTCAAAGTCTCATCTAATTTCTCTCCCCTCCCCTCTCTCTCTCCCCTCCCCCCCCCCCCCCCCCCCCCCTGCAGGACGTGACAGACCTGTTTGGGACGGACCTCCCGGTGGAGGGGGGGAAGGGGGGGGAGTTCGCCTGGAGAGACGGCCCCCTGCTGGCCGCCCTGAAGGCCGGACACTGGATCGTCCTGGACGAGGTGTGTGTGTGTGTGTGTGTGTGTGTGTGTGTGTGTGTGTGTGTGTGTGTGTGTGTGTGTGTGTGTGTGTGTGTGTGTGTGTGTGTGTGTGTGTGTGTGTGTGTGTGTGTGTGTGTGTGTGTGTGTGTGTGTCCTCTGTACGTTGACCTGCGTGTGTGTCCTCTGTAAGTGGACCCATGTGTCTGTCTGTATGCTGACCCCGTGTCCTGCCCCGCAGCTGAACCTGGCCTCCCAGTCGGTCCTGGAGGGCCTGAACGCCTGCTTCGACCACCGGGCTGAGATCTTCATCCCCGAGCTGGGGATGAGCTTCCAGGTCCAGCACCACAAGACCCGCATCTTCGGCTGCCAGAACCCCTTCACCCAGGGGGGCGGCCGCAAGGGCCTGCCCAAGTCCTTCCTCAACCGCTTCACACAGGTACGGGCGTAGCGCCGTGGTAGTACTGCTGTTATACTGTAGTAGTAGTATATGCTACACGTGAACCTCCTGAGATGGCGCAGTTTGATTGGTTCGCGACATTCCCGAGATTGAGATCGCAAAACTCGGGATATTGTTTTCACCGCGTCGTCACGCTAATAAAAACAAATAAATCCCGGGAAAAAGTTATCTTGTTTATTTTTTGGAGTGTTCACGTGTAGTATATATACTAAAACAATTATTCACCTCAGGCTCCGTGAATAATATTCACGTTGCCTTTGCCGAATATTTAAGTAGCAGTGAGGTTGTACTCTGATACACACCTAAACTAGGCCTGCCCACGACCCTCACCAGTAGCTTCAACCAGGTACTACTGTAGTACTGTAGTGCTTGTAGTACTCTGACATACGGTACCTGGATGAACCAGGTACCGTAGTTCATCCTTCGGTATTGACCTGCTGCTGCTCTCCTGTCTCTCCCGCTGGTCTCTAGACTGACCTGCTGGTCTCTAGACTGACCTGCTGGTCTCTAGACTGACCTGCTTGTCTCTAGACCTGACCTGCTGGTCTCTAGACTGACCTGCTTGTCTCTAGCTGGTCTCTAGACTGACCTGCTGGTCTCTAGCTGGTCTCTAGACTGACCTGCTGGTCTCCTGTCTCTCCCGCTGGTCTCTAGACTGACCTGCTGGTCTCCTGTCTCTCCCGCTGGTCTCTAGACTGACCTGCTGGTCTCCTGTCTCTCCCGCTGGTCTCTAGACTGACCTGCTGGTCTCTAGACCTGACCTGCTGGTCTCTAGACTGACCTGCTGGTCTCTAGACCTGACCTGCTGGTCTCCTCTGTCCCCAGGTGTTCGTGGACCAGCTGACCAGCGGAGACATGGAGTTCATCGGAGACGCCATCTTCCCCAACATCGACAAGGAGATCATCTCCAAGATGGTGGAGTTCAGCCACACGGTGCGTCCATGTCCAGCACCAATAGTCTCCGGGGACTTTCTTGGAAGATGAAAGTCTTCCAAGAAAGGCTGAAGACGTGCGATGGTGTCAACCAATACATTTGATGTTTACTTTTAATCATATTTATTGTATTGTATTTTTTCCAAATTCTGTGTTTTATTAATTTCCGTCCTTCCCTCCACTCACTCCCAAGCTGGTGCAGGAAGTGAGCGTGGAGAGGAAGTGGGGTCAGAGAGGCGGCCCCTGGGAGTTCAACCTGCGCGACATGTTCCGCTGGTGTCAGCTGATGCAGGCCGACCAATCGCCAGGCTTCTTCAACCCGGGCCAGCACGTGGGTCTGGTGTACGCCGACCGGATGAGGTCTGAGGCCGACAAGGCACAGGTACCAGTAGGGGGAGCGGACTGCTGGGGCTGACCGGGCCGTCTGACTGGCTGACTGACTGTGTTTGACTGTCTGGGTGCCTGTCTGTCTGACTGTCTGACTAGCCGGCCGTCTCAGACATACTGTAAAATAAAAATCTTAAACAAGCCTTAAACAGTGCGTTCCCAAACGTTGTACTCAGTAGCTGAAGGATGTCTGTCAAAGCTAATGTAATAATAATGGAATATAATGTATAAGGTCAAAGGTGAGGTCACTGTTCCAAACCTCCAACCCATCAGTAAAGACTCTGAAGGCTGGTAAGGCCAGGGCGTTCAGGGTGGCCCTCCCCGTGCTGAAGGCCCGTGTTTCCCCCAGGTGCTGTGTGTGTTCCGGAAGGTGTTCGGGGCGGACTTTGAGCCGTACGCTCGCTCCAGAGAGTTCCACATCACCCCCCTCAACCTGCAGGTCGGTCCCCACGGCTCTGCTTCTCTTCTGTTATACTAGGTTATAGTAACTTAAGCATGACCTAAAACGTAGCTTGCTATGCTGTCCTACATTATCATTAACTAAAGCATTGCCACACTACATTATCACTGACTGAATCTCCAACATATGGATTCCTATTGAGAACCTCCCCCCTTCTCTCCCCCTCTCCCTCCCCCCGCCCCCCCCCCCCCCCCCCCCCCCCAAGGTGGGCTTCTCGGTCCTGCAGCGCAGCGGCGGGGCGCCGGTCACCCTGGACCCGCCCCTGTCCATCACGCACCAGGCCCTGCGGCCGCTGGAGTCCCTGATGAAGTGCGTGGAGATGGGCTGGATGTCGGTGCTGGTGGGGCCCACGGCCAGCGGCAAGACCAGCCTGGTGCGGCTGCTGGCGCTGCTCACCGGCCACCGGCTGCGCGTCATGGCCATGAACAGCGCCATGGACACCACCGAGCTGCTGGGCGGCTTCGAGCAGGTCAGTCCGGGACCCACACACCCCCACAGCCCCACACCCCCAAACCCCTCTTGTGTATGTTGTACGTCCTGGCACCTAGGATGCTAGGACCACCCGTTGGGCTAGCGCTAATGCTAGGGCTAGCGCTGATGCTAGGGCTAGCGCTGATGCTAGGACCACCCCTTGGGCTAGCGCTGATGCTAGGGCTAGCGCTGATGCTAGGACCACCCCTTGGGCTAGCGCTGATGCTAGGGCTAGCGCTGATGCTAGGGCTAGGGCTAGCGCTGATGCTAGGACCACCCCTTGGGCTAGCGCTGATGCTAGGGCTAGCGCTGATGCTCGCCCCGTGCTTACCTCCCCCCCCTCCCCCCCCTCCCCCCCTCCCGCCAGGTGGACATCATGCGGCCGTGGCAGCAGGTGCTGGAGAACGTGGACTACGTGGTTGCCATGGTGACGCGGCGGGGGCTGATGTCGCTGGACGTGGGCGTGCAGGACACGGAGTTCCTGCTGAAGACCTGGGGGCTGTTCCGCCGCTGGCTGAAGGAGGCGGGGCTGGAGCGCTCCGGGGGCGTGGTCACGGCGGAGGCCCTCAACAAGCTGGAGGTCATCATCCTGCTGCTGCAGAAGCTCAACACCAAGCTCAAGGTCTTCACAGGTGACCGCTAGCGTGCTAACGCTACATGCTAATGAATGCTAACGGAAGCTCAACACCAAGCTCAAGGTCTTCACAGGTGACCGCTAGCGCGCTAACGCTACATGCTAATGAATGCTAACGGAAGCTCGAGACCAAGCTCAAGGTCTTCACAGGTGACCGCTAGCGCGCTAACGCTACATGCTAATGAATGCTAACGGAAGCTCGACACCAAGCTCAAGGTCTTCACAGGTGACCGCTAGCGCGCTAACGCTACATGCTAATGCATGCTAACGGAAGCTCGACACCAAGCTCAAGGTCTTCACAGGTGACCGCTAGCGCGCTAACGCTACATGCTAATGCATGCTAACGGAAGCTCGACACCAAGCTCAAGGTCTTCACAGGTGACCGCTAGCGCGCTAACGCTACATGCTAATGCATGCTAACGGAAGCTCGACACCAAGCTCAAGGTCTTCACAGGTGACCGCTAGCGCGCTAACGCTACATGCTAATGCATGCTAACGGAAGCTCGACACCAAGCTCAAGGTCTTCACAGGTGACCGCTAGCGCGCTAACGCTACATGCTAATGCATGCTAACGGAAGCTCGACACCAAGCTCAAGGTCTTCACAGGTGACCGCTAGCACGCTAACGCTACATGCTAACGCCACATGCTAAGGCTACATGCTAATGCATGCTAATAGAAAATCGACATCAAGTTCAAGGTCCTCACAGGTAACCGCTAACATGCTAGTAGGTAATCGCTAAAGCTACACACATAATGCTGTATGCTAACACGCCGATTACATGCTATCATTAGCTCAACACCAAGCTCTTAATAACGTGCTGTTGTGAGGACCCTGGTCCCCGCTGACCCTTGACCCCCTGGCTGACCCCTGGGTGACCCCTGTGCCCCCCCCCCCCCAGACATGTCCAAGCTGCAGATGGAGTTCACGCTGCTGAAGGAGCGGCTGGCCCAGCTGGAGGACGGCTGGACCAACGGGGGCTTCGAGTGGCTGGACGGCATGCTGGTGCAGGCGCTGACCGCCGGGGACTGGCTGCTCATGGACAACGTCAACTTCTGCAGGTGACCCCCAGGAAGGGCCCCCCCCGCCCACTTCCTGTCCGTCTTTGTCTCTGAGCTTCTCATCGCTGTAGCCAATTTGGTTGTGTTGTGCGTTCACCGTGTTGTTGTGTTGTGCGTTCACCGTGTGTTGTTGTGTTGTGCGTTCATCCTGTTGTGTTGTGCGTTCACTTTGTGTTGTGTTGTGCGTTCACCGTGTTGTTGTGTTGTGCGTTCATGTTGTGGTGTTGTGTTGTGGGTTCACCATGTTGTGTTGTGCGTTCACCTTGTGTTGTGTTGTGCGTTCACCTTGTGTTGTGTTGTTGTGTTGTGCGTTCATGTTGTGTTGTTGTGTTGTGCGTTCACCTTGTGTTGTGTTGTGTTGTGCGTTCACCTTGTGTTGTATTGTTGTGTTGTGCGTTCACCTTGTGTTGTGTTGTGCGTTCACCATGTTGTGTTGAGCGTTCACTGTGTTGTGTTGTGCGTTCACCTTGTGTTGTTGTGTTGTGCGTTCACCTTGTGTTGTTGTGTTGTGCGTTCACCTTGTGTTGTTGTGTTGTGCGTTCACCGTGTGTTGTGTTGTTGTCCAGCCCGTCGGTGCTGGACCGGCTCAATGCCCTCCTGGAGCCCGGGGGCTGCCTGACCATCAACGAGAGGGGCGTCATCGACGGGACCACGCCCAAGGTCACGCCCCACCCCAACTTCAGGTGAGGAGCCACGCCCCCAACCCGCTATAACATGTCAGAAACATGTTGAGTTATAACATGTCAGAAACATGTTGAGTTATAACATGTCAGAAACATGTTGAGTTATAACATGTCAGAAACATGTTTAGAAACATGTTTGGTTATAACATGCCAGAAACATTTTGAGTTATAACATGTTAGAAACATGTTTGGTTATAACTAGTGATCAACCGATATTTGCGTTTTTTACGTGTATCTGCATCGGCCGATTTATTCGGCCGATGTTGAGTTATAAAATGTTAGAAATGTGGAGTTGTAACATCTTAGAAACATGTTTAGTTATAAAATGTCAGAAACATGTTGCGTTAACATGTCAGAAACATGTTTAGAAACATATTGAGTTATTACACGCCAGAAACCTGTTGTATTATAACATGTTAGAAATATGTGGAGTTATAACATGTCAGAAACATGATTAATTCTAACCTATAAACTGTGTTAGGTTGTTCCTCACCATGGACCCGACCCACGGGGAGATCTCGCGGGCCATGAGGAACCGGGGCGTGGAGATCTACGTCCCGGGGGAGCACGAGGGCGTCTGCTGGGACCTGCTGGACGTCAAGAGCCTGCTGCACACGGCCGGGGTGGTGGGCGACTGCGTGTGCGACCTGCTGGTGGAGATCCACAAGGGCATCAAGACCGCCATCTGGGGTACGACTAGTTACTACTTATTAGAATGATTGAGATTTCTGTTTCTTCTGACTAATGTACTTGTTGTAATTCACTAGCACGTGGCTAGCTGCTAGCCCTGGACTAGCACGTGGCTACCTGCTAGCCCTGGACTAGCACGTGGCTGCCAGCTAGCCACGGACAAGCATGTGGCTGACAGCTAGCCACGGACAAGCATGTGGCTGACAGCTAGCCACGGACTAGCATGTGGCTGACAGCTAGCCACGGACTAGCATGTGGCTGACAGCTAGCCACGGACTAGCATGTGGCTAGCAGCTAGCCACGGACTAGCATGTGGCTACCTGCTAGCCACGGACTAGCATGTGGCTAGCAGCTAGCCACGGACTAGCATGTGGCTAGCAGCTAGCCACGGACTAGCATGAGGCCCATCATGGGTGAAATCCCAGAGGATCTGAGTCCAAGCCGGTCTTCTTCTCCCCAGACTCCCCGGCCTCCTCGGTGGCCACCCTGCTCTCCGCCGCCGCCCTGCTGGGCAGCCAGCTGCAGCGCGGCGTGGACCTGCCCAGCGCCCTGCAGTACGCTTGCGGAGCCGCGTACTCCCTCTGCCAGCGCAGCCTGGCCAGCCAGAGGGTGAGAGACAGAGCCGAGATAGAGCTGAGACGGAGATGACCCTCGATGCCCAGTTCTCCCCCACCTCTCTCTCTCTCTCTCTCTCTCTCTCTCTCTCTCTCTCTCTCTCTCTCTCTCTCTCTCTCGTGCGCGCGAGCTCAGGGCGTAACTCTCTCTCTCTCTCTCTCTCTCTCTCTCTCGTGCGCGCGAGCTCAGGGCGTAACTCTCTCTCTCTCTCTCTCTCTCTCTCTCTCGTGCGCGCGAGCTCAGGGCGTAACTCTCTCTCTCTCTCTCTCTCTCTCTCTCCAGCTCTCTCTCTCTCTCCAGCTCAGGGTGTAACCCTCTCTCCCTCTCTCTCCCCCCCCCCCAGCTGGCTCAGCGGGTGATCGAGCAGCACCTGGCCATCCTGGACTCTGAGGACTGGGGCCAGGGGCTGCTGTGTGCGGGCGTCTGGCCCGACGGCTTCCCCTCCGCCCTCAGCTCCACCGAGGACGCCTGCTTCTCCGCCGTGCTCCGCGACGGACAGGTGCTCTCCTTCTGCCTCAACACCCTCAGCCTGCAGGGCAAACGGTGAGGAGCCCTGAACCCCTGAGGCTTACCCTGACCTCTGACCTCTGACCCTTAACCCTGAGGCTTACCCTGACCCCTGACCCTGAACCCCTGAGGCTTACCCTGACCCCTGACCTCTGACCCTTAACCCTGAGGCTTACCCTGACCCCTGACCCTGAACCCCTGAGGCTTACCCTGACCCTCTGACCCCTGAGACTTACCCTGACCCCTGACCTCTGACCCTGAACCCCTGAGGCTTATCCTGACCTCTGACCCTTAACCCTAAGGCTTACACTGAACCTAACTCTCTCTCTCTCTCTCTCTCTCTCTCTCTCTCTCTCTCTCTCTCTCTCTTCCCCCCCCCCCAGGACGCGGCCGCTGAGCCTGAGCGACCTGCAGAGGGCGCTGCAGGGCGGGGCCGGGGGGGGCGGGGCCTTCGAGGGCCAGGTGTTCTGCGGGGGCGTGGTGGACCTGGAGGACGGCGACGCCCTGCGGCTCATCCCCAGCGCCGTGCGGCTGCTGACGGAGCGCGCCTCCCACGGCGACTGGCTGCTGCGCTCCAATTGGCTCACGCACCTGGGGAAGCACTACAAGCACGCCCCCGGTACTCTACTTATTATATACTATAACTACTCATTATATACTAGAACTACTAATTATATACTGTAGCTACAAGCACGCCCCCGGTACTCTACTTATTATATACTAGAACTACTTATTATATACTATAAGTACTTATTATATACTGTAGCTACAAGCAGGCCCCCAGTACTCTACTTATTATATACTATCTCTACTATAAGTACTTATTATATACTGTAACTACAAGCAGGCCCCCGGTACTCTACTTATTATATACTATCTCTACTATAACTACTCATTATATACTGTAACTACAAGCACGCCCACGGTAAACTATCTACTTATTACTACGCTATCTCTACATTATATAGTATAACTACTAAGCATTGGTCCCTCTACTTATTATTTCCATATCTCTACTATCTCTACTTCTACAGAGATGTATAGATATACATATGTATAGATATAGAGATGTATATATGTATAGATCTAGCTATATTAAGGTATTGACCCCCCCCCCCCCCTCCCCCCTGGTTCCAGACCCCGCCCTGGTGCAGGTGGAGGCGGGGAACCGCGCCCTGAAGGCGGTGTTCAGCAGCAAGCTGACGGCCAAGGGCCGCTCTCTGGCCGAGCTGCTGCAGCCTCACAGCACAGGTAGGACCCACAGGCCCCTCCCACCCATGTCTGGCTCCTCCCACGCATGGTCTGGCTCCTCCCACTCCCTGACACAGGCTCCTCCCACGGTCATCAGACCCCTCCTTCTTCATCTGACACAGGCTCCTCCCACCTATATGCCGCCCCCGTATAGTTCTGTACCTCGTCGATATAGAAACATCTCCTTAGTTATAGTAATATATAAAGTAATATTATAGTATATAGCAGTAGTATAGTATAAAACGATCGTAGTATTAAAATGTAGTATTAGTTCCTGTAGTTTCCCAATGTCTGGCTGAGGTAGGAGAGCAGAAAGACGTGTGAAGCGGTAAGATGTGTTTAGCGGCCGTATGCTAGTCCTCCTGACCTCTGACCCTGGCTCCAGACGAGGTCCGTGTGTTAAGTGTTCCTGACCTCTGACCTCTGACCCCAGACGAGTACCGCATCCTGGTGGACATGCGCTGGAACAAGCAGTACCTGGACATCCTGGCCAACAAGTGTAACTTCGAGGACGAGGAGCGCTACGTGGAGTTCCTGGAGGCGCTCAACGCCGTGGCCAACAGGTGAGCCCCGCACACACCTGGAGATCACACACCTGGACATCACACACCTGGACATCACACACCTGGACATCACACACCTGGACATCACACACCTGGAGATCACACACCTGGACATCACACACCTGGACATCACACACCTGGACATCACACACCTGGACATCACACACCTGGACATCACACACCTGGAGATCACACACCTGGACATCACACACCTGGACATCACACACCTGGAGATCACACACCTGGACATCACACACCTGGAGATCACACACCTGGCGATCATATACCTGTAATACATGGACTGTAGGACTGTAGTACATGTACTGTAGGACTGTAGTACTGTGCTACAGTACTACAATGTGTACAAAGCCAGGAGCGTGTCTCTGAGCGGTGTTTAACTCGTGTTCTCCGGGGGTCCAGGGTGGTCCTGATGATGGACCGCGAGGAGCGATCGGTCATCTGCACCTGCGCCATCAGCCTCTCCGCCCAGAACTGTGCCCTGAGGATCGCCACGGCCTTCAGTAAAGGTACCTCACACACCAACATCAAATATCAGAAAGTATGTATATATGTTTAAAACACACAGCGGCAAAGCCTGCTCAAAGTACAGTTTGTAACTTCACAGTTTGTAACTTTGTCTAATGTTCTGAGAACTAACGTTCTTAGACGAAGTTCAGGTTTTGGTGACCCCAGGTGTATTCTGGGTAGTGTAGTCCTAGTCTGTGGCTGACCCCAGGTGTATTCTGGGTAGTGTAGTCCTAGTCTGTGTCTGACCCCAGGTGTATTCTGGGTAGTGTAGTCCTAGTCCCTGCTACCCCAGGTGTATTCTGGGTAGTGTAGTCCTAGTCTCTTCGACCCCAGGTGTATTCTGGGTGGTGCAGTCCCATTCTCTGCGACCCCCCCAGGTGCATTCTGGGAGGTGTAGTCCTAGTGTCTGCGTGTCCGTCCCCAGGCTCGGTGGACATCGGCCACCTGCCCCACCCCGTCCTCATGCACCTGCGGACGTTCTTCGACCTCTGGGACGTCTTCACGCTGCAGGCCATCCAGACCGGACAGCCCTACATCTCAGACCACATCATGTTCGAGGTACGGACACCCCCCCCCCCCCCCCCCCCAGACCCCCTCAGGTCCCCCCAGACCCCTTCCTGCAAACATTTAGGTGTTGAGGCATCGGTTTCTTATATATGTGTGTGTGCGTGTGCGTGTGTGTGTGTGTGTGTGTGTGTGTGTGTGTGTGTGTGTGTGTGTGTGTCTCCCATCAGATCCTGCAGCAGCTGCAGTGGCGCGACCGCTTCTGGGACGTGTGCAACACGCTGGCGGCGGACTCCCAGGGCGTGTCGGTGCTGTCGCTGCACTGGCAGTGGATCCACAAGCACCTCATCCTGAGGCTGCCCCAGCTGCTGCTGGGAGACGGCCTGAGCGACTTCCAGTAAGACCCCACCCCTAAGTCTCTCCTCATGGAGCTAATGCTAACATACAGCTAACATCAACACCCCTAAGTCTCTCCTCATGGAGCTAATGCTAACATACAGCTAACATCAACACCCCTAAGTCTCTCCTCATGGAGCTAATGCTAACATACAGCTAACATCAACACCCCTAAGTCTCTCCTCATGGAGCTAATGCTAACATACAGCTAACATCAACACCCCTAAGTCTCTCCTCATGGAGCTAATGCTAACATACAGCTAACATCAACACCCCTAAGTCTCTCCTCATGGAGCTAATGCTAACATACAGCTAACATCAACACCCCTAAGTCTCTCCTCATGGAGCTAATGCTAACATACAGCTAACAGCAACACACCCCACAACACTATCAGTTGGTTGTTCGGTGTTAAGGGGGTTGCCAGATCTCCCATATCCCCCTATCTGAGCGTCCCTGGCCTCTGATTGGCTGACCTCTGTCCGTCTCCAGGGGTCTCCAGGAGCTGCAGACGGTGGCGGCCGCCATCCAGACGGTCCTCTCCACGCCCGTCTCCATGACTACCGCCCTGAAGGGCATCCAGAAGATCCTGGGCAAGGCGCTGCCGTTCAAGGTCAGGAGGTCGCGCCGGCCGATCCGTCACCTAGCCTCCCCCTCCGCCGGACTCTAGCTGGGGGGGTTCCGGGGGTTAGATGTTGTTCTGGAGCTGTCGTGGATGACGTCGCGGTGACATCACTTCCTGTATAGCTGTATAGCTGTCGGCCATTTTGAATACTGAACCAGCCGATAAAAGCTGGCGGGATTTGAAACGAACCATCGATGGATCTTCTGTTTATCTAATCATTTAGACCATCGATCTATTTATGTTGATCTCGAAGATAATTCGAAAAGATGTTGACATCAAAGAGCTTCTCCTCTTAAAAAGTCCACCTAAAAGATGTTCTCAGAGAGTTGAACAAAGGCACCCTGGGTTAGAACCCAGAACCTTTGACTGGGAATTCAAACCCCTCTCCTCCTTCTGCGTCCCCCCCCCCCCCCCGCCCCCCCCCAGCTGGAGTCGGTGGCGGACTGCGCGTCCCGCCTGCGGGTGCTGAGTCAGGCGCTGGACGTGAGCGAGCTGCGGCTGGACGGCGGCGCCCCCCTGCAGAGGTGTGAGCTGACCCGCCTGCAGGGCGCCTCGCTGGGCCTGGACACCAAGGAAAGCCTGCTGGAAGCCTGGGGCCTGGTGCTGCTGGCCAACAACCAGCTGGAGGCCCAGAACACCGGTACAGGCCTCAGATACATCTGACCCTCCTCGACACTCTGTCCCAGACCAGAGGTTCACCGTCATCTTAACCCCTGCTCCTCTCTCCTCCCCCTCCTCCCCCTCCTCCTCCTCCTCCTCCTCCTCCTCCTCCTCCTCCTCCAAACCCTTCATCCTCTCCTATCTGTCTCTCCCCTCCTTCTCATCCTCTCTCTACCTTCTCCACTTACATTCCTCCTCCTCCTCCTCCTTTCCCTCCTTTCCCTCCTCCTCCTCCTCCTCCTCCTCCTCCTCCAGGAGTGCTAGATAAGCTCCACTCCTGCGTGGAGAAGCAGTACCGCCTCATGTCCTCCCACGGGCTCCTGGAGGCGCGGCCGGAGGAGGTGGGCAGAGGAGGAGGAGGAGCAGCAGAAGAAGGTGATGCTCCTCCTCCCAGCAGGGAGCTCCTGCAGCAGCTGCAGCGCCGGGCCCAGCTGTGGCCCTTGATGGAGGAGCTGGCCGTCCTCAACCAGCTGCGGCTCAGCACCGACCTGCTGCAGCTGGCCTTGACTCAGGGGTAAACTATACTGTATACTATACTATATACTACACACACTATACTGTATACTATATACTACACACACTATACTGTATACTATACTACACACACTATACTGTATACTATATACTACACACACTATACTGTATACTATATACTACACACACTATACTGTATACTATATACTACACACACTATACTGTATACTATATACTATATACTACACACACTATACTATATACTATATACTACACACACTATACTGTATACTATATACTACACACACTATACTGTATACTATACTACACACACTATACTGTATACTATACTATACTACATACTACACACACTATACTGTATACTATACTATATACTATATACTGCACACACTATACTGTATACTATACTATATACTACACACACTATACTATATACTACACACACTATACTGTATACTATACTATATACTACACACACTATACTATATACTACACACACTATACTGTATACTATACTACACACACTATACTGTATACTATACTATACTACATACTACACACACTATACTGTATACTATACTATATACTACACACACTATACTGTATACTATACTATATACTACACACACTATACTGTATACTATACTACACACACTATACTGTATACTATATACTACACACACTATACTGTATACTATACTATATACTACACACACTATACTGTATACTATATACTACACACACTATACTGTATACTATACTATATACTACACACACTATACTGTATACTTAAGCAATAGATCACGACAGGCCGTGGTATACGCTCATTATACCACAGTTAAGGGGCGTTGTCCGTCCCGACGCGCAGCGGAGGGGCGGCGACCCCCTTCACTGTGGTATAATGACCGTATATCACTGACTGAAGTGATCTATTGCTTTTATAAAACGGTTACGTAAATATGGCGAAATTAAAGTCATAGACACCCTCAATTTTGAAAAAGCTAGAAAGTCGGAAAAGCATTTTTTTTTAACGAATACAGAAAAGTAGTCCCTCCTGGCTGCCGGCAAAGTGTACGGCGGTTGCTATGCAACACACTAGCGTCCTTCAGAGAGAAGGCTAGAGACGGTAGCTTGGTTCGCCGGCAATTTAGCAATTTAGAAGGCGAAATTGCCGGCGACCGTGTGCCTATTGCTTTACTGCTTTGCTTTATTGGCTTTTTAGGCTTCAGTGAACTATGCTATCGCTTTTATATATAAATAAACAACAGTTCAAGTTAGGCGCGGAGTGATACTGGACTCTGTAAACTGAACGGGCGTCATAGCTGTGTGTATACGCTCAATATACAACGGTTGGGAACCAATCAGATCGCTTGATTTAGGCCCCCCGTTTTATAATATACTGTATACTACACACACTATACTGTATACTATACTATATACTACACACACTATACTGTATACTATACTATATACTACACACACTATACTGTATACTATACTATATACTATATACTACACACACTATACTGTATACTATACTATATACTACACACACTATACTGTATACTATACTATATACTATATACTACACACACTATACTGTATACTATACTATATACTACACACACTATACTATATACTACACACACTATACTGTATACTATACTATATACTACACACACTATACTGTATACTATACTATATACTACACACACTATACTGTATACTATACTATATACTACACACACTATACTGTATACTATATACTGCACACACTATACTGTATACTATACTATATACTACACACACTATACTGTATACTATACTACACACACTATACTGTATACTATATACTACACACACTATACTGTATACTATACTATATACTACACACACTATACTGTATACTATATACTGCACACACTATACTGTATACTATACTATATACTATATACTACACACACTATACTGTATACTATACTATATACTACACACACTATACTGTATACTATACTATATACTATATACTACACACACTATACTGTATACTATACTATATACTACACACACTATACTATATACTACACACACTATACTGTATACTATACTATATACTACACACACTATACTGTATACTATACTATATACTACACACACTATACTGTATACTATACTATATACTACACACACTATACTATATACTACACACACTATACTGTATACTATACTATATACTACACACACTATACTGTATACTATACTATATACTACACACACTATACTATATACTACACACACTATACTGTATACTATACTATATACTACACACACTATACTGTATACTATACTATATACTACACACACTACTATATACTACACACACTATACTGTATACTATACTATATACTACACACACTATACTGTATACTATACTATATACTGCACACACTATACTGTATACTATACTATATACTACACACACTATACTGTATACTATACTATATACTACACACACTATACTGTATACTATACTATATACTACACACACTATACTGTATACTATACTATATACTACACACACTATACTGTATACTATATACTACACACACTATACTGTATACTATACTATATACTACACACACTATACTGTATACTATATACTACACACACTATACTGTATACTATACTATATACTACACACACTATACTGTATACTATACTGTATACTACACACACTATACTGTATACTATACTATATACTACACACACTATACTGTATACTATACTATATACTACACACACTATACTGTATACTATACTATATACTATATACTACACACACTATACTGTATACTATACTATATACTACACACACTATACTGTATACTATACTATATACTATATACTACACACACTATACTGTATACTATACTATATACTACACACACTATACTATATACTACACACACTATACTGTATACTATACTATATACTACACACACTATACTGTATACTATACTATATACTACACACACTATACTGTATACTATACTATATACTACACACACTATACTGTATACTATATACTGCACACACTATACTGTATACTATACTATATACTACACACACTATACTGTATACTATACTACACACACTATACTGTATACTATATACTACACACACTATACTGTATACTATATACTGCACACACTATACTGTATACTATACTATATACTACACACACTATACTGTATACTATACTATATACTATATACTACACACACTATACTGTATACTATACTATATACTACACACACTATACTGTATACTATACTATATACTATATACTACACACACTATACTGTATACTATACTATATACTACACACACTATACTATATACTACACACACTATACTGTATACTATACTATATACTACACACACTATACTGTATACTATACTATATACTACACACACTATACTGTATACTATACTATATACTACACACACTATACTATATACTACACACACTATACTGTATACTATACTATATACTACACACACTATACTATATACTATACTATATACTACACACACTATACTATATACTACACACACTATACTGTATACTATACTATATACTACACACACTATACTGTATACTATACTATATACTACACACACTACTATATACTACACACACTATACTGTATACTATACTATATACTACACACACTATACTGTATACTATACTATATACTGCACACACTATACTGTATACTATACTATATACTACACACACTATACTGTATACTATACTATATACTACACACACTATACTGTATACTATACTATACTACATACTACACACACTATACTACATATACTAGCCTCAGCACCGACCTGCTGCAGCTGGCCTTGACTCAGGGGTAAACTATACTGTATACTATACTATATACTACACACACACTATACTGTATACTATACTATATACTACACACACTATACTGTATACTATACTATATACTATATACTGCACACACTATACTACATATACTAGCCTCAGAACAGACCTTGCTGCAGCTCGCAGGGGTAACTATACTATATATACTATATACTTTTATAAATATAACTAAATAATAACACTAAATATACTATACTACACTATACTATACAGTATATACTAGCCTCAGCACGGACCTGCTGCAGCTCGAGCTCACACAAGGGTAAACTATACTATATATACAGTAGTATATACTATATATACACTATACTACACACACTATACACTAGCCTCAGCACGACCTGCTGCAGCTCGCACTCACACAGAAGTAACAAACACACACTATATCATACTATACTGTACTGTTGAATCGTAGTGTTTAGAACATCCTCTGATATCCGCACCTCCAAGTGTAGTGATACATCTATAACATGTCGTGTGACGTCAGCGGCATCGAACGTGCGGCCTCTGTCCCCAGGGAGCCGGAGGTGGAGGAGGGCCTCCGCCAGGAGCTGTCGCGACACCTGAGGTTCTGCCTGCAGTCCACGCCCATGAACCTGAGCCAGCTGCAGCCGCTGTGGTTCCTGCTCACCAGCGACCGGGTCAGTACCGTCCAACCAGTACCGCACCACCACCACCGCTCTGAACCTCTCAAACAGAACCATCCACTCAGGTGTGGGAGTGAAGCGCAGGATTCGGAGTAGCTCTGAATTCCAGCGCGGAAAGCTGAAAGACTGACTCCTGACTCCTGTGCGGTTGCCCCCCTTCCCCTCCCAGCCTGCGGAGGAGCTGCAGTTCGTGTGGTGTGAGCTGCTCTCCGAGGCCCTGGCCGCTCTGTGGAACAGCAGCGTGACCTCTGACCCCGACCGCTGGCTCAAGTGGAACCCTTTGAGTCCCGAGGTCCGCCAGCCAATCAGACAGCGCCGCGCCGACACCGTGGTGAGTACCTGGGAATAATACGTTACCGGTTCAGATGATACGTCCTGTTATGGTCTTCTTATATTCCGTACGTAACAGGGAGGAGGGGTCCTTCTTCTGGTTCAAGGTTCCTCCTCAAGGTTCCTCAAGGTTCCTCAAGGTTCCTCCTGAAGGTTCCTCAAGGTTCCTTAAGGTTCCTCCTTGAGGTTCCTTAAGGTTCCTCAAGGTTCCTCCTCAAGGTTCCTCAAGGTTCCTCCTGAAGGTTCCTCAAGGTTCCTCCTCAAGGTTCCTCCTCAAGGTTCCTCCTCAGGGTTCCTCTTGGTTTTGGGGGGGTTCTCCTCTAAGCCCTTAAGGGTTTGGGGGGGGGCGGGGCCGTATCACGACGGCCTGCCATGCCCTTTGAGCCTGGCACTGCTAGTAAGGGTCTCAACCCGCCCCGTCCCGTCCCCAGGGCCCGGCGGTGCTGAGCAAGGCGGTGTGGTCCCGGTGCATGCTGGGAGTGCTGAGCAGCGGCGAGGCCCGTGCGGGCTGGGAGCCCTCGTGCGCGGCGCTGCTGTCCTCCTCCCACGTGTCGCTGGGCGAGTGGCGCGAGCGGCTGCAGCAGCTGACGGACGCCAACGCCGTGCTGTGGGACAACATGGCGCTGCCCGCGCTCGCCGAGTTCAGGTGAGTCCGCAGACACGCCACACGCTGCCAGTACAGACTACCAGTACAGACACGCCACACGCTACCAGTACGGACACGCTACCAGTACGGACACGCCACACGCTACCAGTACGGACATGCTACCAGCACAGACACGCCACACGCTACCAGTACAGACACGCTACCAGTACAGACTACCAGTACAGACACGCCACACGCTACCAGTACGGACACGCTACCAGTACGGACACGCTACCAGTACGGACACGCTACCAGCACAGACACGCCACACGCTACCAGTACAGACACGCTACCAGCACAGACACACTACCAGCACAGACACACTACCAGCACAGACACACTACCAGCACAGACATGCTACCAGTACAGACACACTACCAGCACAGACACGCTACCAGTACAGACATGCTACCAGTACAGACACACGACACACTACCAGTACAGACACGCTACAGACACGCTACCAGCACAGACACACTACCAGTACAGACTACCAGTACAGACACGCTACAGACACGCTACCAGCACAGACACACTACCAGTACAGACTACCAGTACAGACACGCTACCAGTACAGACTACCAGTACAGACATGCTACAAGTACAGACATGCTACAAGTACAGACACGCTACCAGTACAGACACGCTACCAGTACAGACTACCAGTACAGACATGCTACAGACACGCTACCAGTACAGACACACTACCAGTACAGACACGCGACACACTACCAGTACAGACACGCTACAGACACACTACCAGTACAGACATGCGACACACATGCTACCAGTACAGACACGCGACACACTACCAGTACAGACACGCTACAGACATGCTACAGACACGCTACCAGTACAGACACGCTACCAGTACAGACACGCGACACACATGCTACACGCTACAGACACGCAGTGCACGTGATCATTTCACACCTGGTGGTAGACGGGCCCGTTAAATAGTGGTTTGTATTTGTGAATCCTTGCCAACAAAGGAAGTTTTAATTGTATATTAAATTCAAACCCACCGTCTTCCCCTCTCCTCCCCTCCCCCCCCTCCCCCCCCCCTCCCCCCCAGAGCGGGGGACCTGCGGCTCCAGGGGGTGCTCCTGCGGCGCCAGCTGCAGAGCATGGCGGACCTGCTGCCCCCCGCGCTGCTGGAGGGCTACATGGAGAGCTGCGAGGGGCTGGTCCTGGAGGACCGGGACCCCCGCGGCCCCGCCCAGGACCTCCAGGCCGCCCTGCGGGACGCCCTGCCCCGCAGCCTGCTGCCCGAGGGCGTGGCCGAGGCCTGCCTGGCCTGCCTGGACCAGTACCTCCAGAGCCGAGCCAGCGGGGGCGAGGACCACGCGGTCCAGTCCGGGGTCTTCTGGGTCAACATGGGCCTGCTGCAGATCAGGGTCTGGACCCCCCAGACCATCTTCGACCCGGCTGTGAAGAGAGCGTACAAGCTGAACTACGCCCAGGAGGAGGTGAGGGGGGGCTGGGCTGGTGGTCCGTCCTTTAGGGTCTGGGCTGGTGGTCCGTCCTTTAGGGGCTGGTCTGGGCTGGTGGTCCGTCCTTTAGGGTCTGGTCTGGTCTGTCCTTTAGGGTCTGGTGGTCCGTCCTTTAGGGTCTGGTGGTCCGTCCTTTAGGGTCTGGTCTGGTCTGTCCTTTAGGGTCTGGTGGTCTGTCCTTTAGGGTCTGGTGGTCTGTCCTTTAGGGTCTGGGCTGGTGGTCCGTCCTTTAGGGTCTGGTCTGGTCTGTCCTTTAGGGTCTGGTGGTCCGTCCTTTAGGGTCTGGTGGTCTGTCCTTTAGGGTCTGGTCTGGTCTGTCCTTTAGGGTCTGGTGGTCTGTCCTTTAGGGTCTGGTCTGGTCCGTCCTTTAGGGTCTGGTCCGTCCTTTAGGGTCTGGACTGGTCTGTCCTTTAGGGGCTGGTCCGTCCTTTAGGGTCTGGACTGGTCCGTCCTTTAGGGTCTGGACTGGTCCGTCCTTTAGGGGCTGGTCTGGTCTGTCCTTTAGGGTCTGGTCTGGTCTGTCCTTTAGGGTCTGGTCTGGTCTGTCCTTTAGGGTCTGGTCTGGTCTGTCCTTTAGGGTCTGGTCTGGTCTGTCCTTTAGGGTCTGGTCTGGTCCGTCCTTTAGGGGCTGGTCTGGTCTGTCCTTTAGGGTCTGGTCTATCAGTCCGTCTGGACCGATCAGGTCTACCAGGTCTCTCTGTCACACATAACCTGATCTAGACCACCTTATCACAGACCATCCCTCCACCTGGTCTAGACCGTTTACCAGTCAGTCTCTGTTATTATTGCTACTGTCTGTTCTTCTGTCTAGTCTCCTGTGTGTCCTGTGTCGACGCGTGTCTTTGCTGCTCCCCTCGGCCTGACGCAGTGTTTTGTTTCCCAGCTGGCCTTGCTGCAGGAGGAGTGGCGTGGGCGGAGTCTGTCCGCCCAGCTGCTGACAGGAGGAGCTCTGGAGGAGAGCAGCACCACCGACGGCTTCCAACACCCCCGCATCAGGTGAGACGCCCCTGGTGGCCCGGAGGGGTACAGCCTGGTACTCAAGAGACCCATAGTGGAAAGAAAGCGACTTACATTTGTCAGAAGAAAGAGGAACCACAATATATCGCTGTTGGTACTAGGGGTGGGAATCTCTTGGCACCTCACGATCCGATTCCGATTCAGAGGTCAACGATTCGATTCTAAAACGATTATCGATGCGGGATTTTCCCGCATGGAAAGTTTGCTACTCAGAGTTTGCTAATCACTTCCTACTTGTGCGATGATCATTAAAGACAATCAACAGATGGATTACCTTATCTAATATTTTATATATTAGATAAAGTCGGTTCTCTGCGCAGAGAACCCGCAGGCAGAAAGGAGTTTTCTGTAGCGCTCTGCAGCAGGCGAACAAATTTAATATATTTAAAAAAAAAACGGAATCGTTCTAGAGAGAATCGAGATGCATCCATTATTTTTCTCATCCCTAGTTGGTACGGTGTTGATGTTCATAGAAACAAGTGTCAAGCACTAACCATCACCAGGGTAACCCGTTCCCCGTACACAACAGAGATAGCTAGGATAAGACGCTACACAATCCCAAGTACTATTTCTAAGTATATATTATTGTTTATACACATGAGTAGCTGCTAACCCCCTCCCCCCGCCCCCCCTCAGGTACCTGTGGATCCGCATGCAGCAGGTGAAGGAGCAGATCGGCGAGCTGAGCAGGAAGCAGGCGTGCCGTCCCCGCGAGCCGCAGTACGGCCGGCTCTTCCAGGACCTGCAGCACTACCTGTGCAGCATCGGGCAGCCGGCCGCCATCCAGACGCTGCTGGGCCGCCTGCTGAAGGCGGCGGCGGCGGCGGCGACCCCCGGGCCCCCGCCGCCGCCACCGGGGCCCCGCGGCCGGCCGGGCGTGCAGGCCCTCCTGAAGGAGGAGGCGGTGTGGCAGAGCTCCCAGCGCCGCTTCGCCCAGCGGCTGCAGGAGGAGTACCCGCTGTACCCGGACGTGGTGGCCCCGCTGCGCTCCGGCATCCAGGCGCTGCGCCACGGCATGCGGCTGCTGGCGGCGCGGGCGGCGGCGGCTGCGGCGGCGGCGGCGGCGCCGGGCGTGGCCCCGGGCCTGCGCACGCTGACCGGCGCCCTGCTGGCCTTCCCCTCGGCGTCCGCCCGCCTGCCCACCTACCTGGCCCGCGCCGACTTCCTGTGCTCGCGGGCGTGCCTGGACGTGCTGCGGGCGCTGAACAAGCTCCTCCCCCCGCCCCCGCCGCCGCCGCCGCCGCAGAGGGAGGGGGTCCCGGCGGAGCGCGTGGTCCCGGCCCCCAACACGCTGCTGCTCAACGCGCTGCTCTACGTGCAGTGCCACGCGCTGACCACCGGGGGGCTGGAGCCCGACACCCTGGCCCTGTTCAGACACATCTGCCAGGTAGGACTCTGGTCTGAACATAGATACAGATCAATTGATGTTTAGGTATAATAATAATACATTTTATTTAAAGCGCTTTTCTAGGTACTCAAAGACACTTTACAATACATCATAAAAGCAGTAAAAAACAACATCAAATGGTAGGAAAAACACTAAAAACACATTAGACTAAGCTAAACATTAAAAGCAATTTTAAAAAGGTGAGTTTTTGTCAGTAATTTGAAAGTTGAAAGGTCGGTGCAGTCACGGATTTGTGTGGGGAGAGAGTTCCAAGAGGGAGGGGGCAGCAACAGAGAAGGCTCTATATAGATATAGAAATAGATATAGATCTATAGCCGAATACCAGACACGAGACTCCTCTCGGCCTCTGATCATAGATATTGCGGAGGATCATGAATTAGTACAATCTGGCCCCCCAAATTGTCACCGTGCAGTGAAGTAAGAGTGTGTATCACCGCAGTACTTTTCATAAGCATGGTGTGTGTGTGTGTGTGTGCTCCTCAGGCGCTGGTGAACGCGTGGGACGAGGAGGAGTCCCGGAAGAGGCAGAAGGAGAAGGAGGAGGCGAGCCTGTACCGCAACCGCAGCCGCATGCACGGCGACGGGCTGACGGAGGAGGAGCAGGAGGAGAAGGACTTCAGACGCAGCTTCCCCCGCTTCCACAAGGTGCCAGCAGCGCGCTAACGTAGCAGCACGCTAATGTAGCAGCTTGCTGCACGCTAGCAGCACGCTAATGTAGCAGCTTGCTACACGCTATCAGCACGCTAATGTAGCAGCTTGCTACACTCTAGCAGCACGCTAAATGTAGCAGCTTGCTGCACGCTAGCAGAACGCTAATGTAGCAGCTTGCTACACGCTAGCAGCACGCTAACGTAGCAGCTTGCTACACGCTAGAAGCACGCTAACATAGCAGCTTGCTACACGCTAGCAGCACGCTAACGTAGCAGCTTGCTACATGCTAGCAGCACGCTAATGTTAGCGCGCAGCTTTCTGCACGCTAGCAGCATGCTTACTGTGGCAGAATGCTCATGTGAGCAGTATGCTCTACACTAGAAGCCCGATAATCTTAGCGGGAAAGCTAATGCTGGTTGCGTGCTACACGCTTGCAGTATGCTAAAACTAGCATCATGCTACATGCTATCCTGCTAAAGCTGACCATTAGCCAAGAGGTTCTGCATCGGTTCCTGCAATCATCCAATACAAAGCCACTCTGTTTCCATTTCAAAGTAAAAGCCCTCCTTGGTGGTTTCTGTGTTCAGGACTTTGCGGATATCACATCGCAGCCCACCCTGGAAGCCCCCACGGACACAGAGGAAGAGGAACAGGAAATGGCCAACGACGAGGCGTCGGATGACGACTTCCTGTCGGCGGCGGCCATGAACACGGTGGTGCAGGTGCACCAGCGCCTGTGTCTGGGCTTCGCTCGGTCGCTATGGTACCAGAGCCCGCCGCCGGCCAATCACAGCAAGGACCACATCACGGCCCTGGTCTCCTCCCATCAGATCGCCGCCCCCGTGATGTCACGCTTCTACCATCTGATAGGTTGGAATTATGGATATGGTGTTCTGTCATCTGATTGATTGGATCCCTAATCAATGAATGTATTTACCTCACTCACCGCTCTACATAATATTAGAGGATGGGACTTTTTAAACATGTTGGAACCTAAATCTCTATTCACACACTGTAGTAATTATGTACTTTAAAAGGACCAGTTCATTAGTAAATTCTGAATCCTTAAAATCAGTAAATCTTTTATAAAGTGAGATGCCAAAGACGAGTTAGACTTAAGTTGATTTGATCTAATCTGAGATCAATCCAACCCGTGTCTCTGCATGTAGGCTTAAGTGGTGAGATAAGATGGTTCTTATCTCGGGTCAGAACCCCAGGTCTCTAGACCCGTGTGGCGTTCCCGGCCTCATGGTTAGCTCACTAGCCGTGAAGACTAATGTTTCCTGATCTGTGTTTCCTATCGTCTCCAATCCAGACTCTGAGATGGACCAGCAGGTCACCGGCAGTCAGCTGATCCTTGGCTCGGTGCTGCAGCACTCGGTGCTGGGCTCCGAGGGTCCGGGCGGGCTGACGGTGCAGACGGACGGTCCCTACGACTTCTACCAGCAGCCCAACATGAGCCAGGCCCGGGCCTGCCTGCCCGCCATGGAGCAGCTGAGGACCGCCGTGCACCAGCGGCTGGAGGAGTGGCCCGAGCACCCGGCCCTGCTGCAGGTGGGACTTTCACCTTGGCTTTCACTATTACTTTGGCTTCACTTTCTCCTTGGTTTCACTTTCACTTTCACCTTCCCTTTCACTTTCACTTTGGCTTCACTTTCACTTTGGCTTTCACTTTCACTTTGGCTTTCACTTTCACTATTACTTTGGCTTCACTTTCACCTTGGTTTCACTTTCACTTTCAGCTTGGCTTCACTTTCACTTTGGCTTTCACTTTTTCTTTCACTTTGGCTTTCACTTTCACTGCCGCTTTGAAGGGGCCAGGGTAATGTAGGGAGTGTTCCCCAACATCTGGGTCAAGACCCTACTACGATTTCTGACTTATGGACTAAATAAAAATAAAGGCTAGCAAGCTCCCGTAAACATTCTGTGTTAAAGAGTAACAGACTCCCATGTGATTGGTGGTCGTGGTGAATGTCTTGTTCTGTCATTCGTTCCCTGGTGTGTGGTGAAGAGGAGTACCACGTTACTAACGTCCAGATGTTTCCTCCCAGCTCCTGGTGGTGATGGACAGGATCCTGTCCTTCAGTCTGGCCAGCCCTCTGGCCAAGTTCCTCAACGGCATGGAGATCCTGCTCAGCAAAGCTCAGGTCTGATCCCTCCCCCTAAATCTTGGTAAAAAGGGCAATTGTTGTTGATATATTTTATAGATATAAATCAATTTACATTTTTTCTTCCCTTTTGATTCACCGTCCTTAGACCAGGACTCGTGCTACATGCTACGTGCTACTTGCTAACCCATCCCCCTCTCTCCTCCAGGACTGGGAGAACAACGCCAGCCGCGCTCTGTCTCTGAGGAAGGAGCTGGAGCTCGTCACCCAGATCATCATCCAGTGGCGCAAACTGGAGCTCAGGTAAGCTAGTTCAACCTAGCATCACGTCGTTTAACACGGCGTGTCACTGCTACTTTACGTACCTCGCTACCTAATGGCTAGACACTGTGCCATTGTATATATGTATATATGCCATTACCACTAGGTAGCTGGTACTCAAGGAAGAGCCCAGAGTTGAACCAGCTACATGGGACCAGGAACCTAGCTATGAGCTAGCTAGCTACAAACTCCATATCCTCTAGGTAGAGCATCTAGATACTAGATAATCTACTAGATACTTTCCACAAAAGCAATTAATTTTTGTGTCCAAATAGACTAACCCGTTTGAAGCAGCCATTGGATGTGTTTCGTATTGAATCACAAGCTAGTTTAATCGTTGCGTTCTAACTAGCGGAGCTCTAAAGGAAAAAGTGAGCCGTCTTTAACACTAGCTCCCCCTGCTAGCTGCTGGTCCAACAGTCTGGACAACGCCCTGAGGCGCCACACAGAGAGGTCCACCCGCCACTGGTTCTCCATCTACCAGATGATGGAGCGGTACCTGGAGGAGCAGAACACCCCGGAGGAGACAGGTACCGGCATGCTCCTCTGTTAAAGTCTCCAAGCTGAAGTGTGTTTGCTGAGCGACTGAGGCAGTCACCAGTCCCATTCCTCTCCCCCTTAACAAGAACACTTGCTCTGAGTGCCCTTAGCTGCAAGTCAGCTCCCGGGCTGGCTAGCGTTCAAGGGATGATTCTAAGGGAAAAACAGCACTCCCCCCTTGCTCCCCTAAGTATTGGGACACCCTACCCCTTAGCGGGATCCCGCGAAATCTAGGGTTAGGGCTCAAATCTAGGGGAAGGGGGAGAATTGGGACATGGCCTGAGTCAATACAGCTGAAGGGACCTCAGACTGAGGAGCATCAGTAACTCATGAGCCTTGGGTCTGTCTCTGTCTCTCTATCTCTGTCTCTCTCTCTGTCTTCCTCTGTTACTCTCTCTCTCTGTCTCTGTCTGTCTGTCTGTCTGTCTGTCTGTCTGTCTGTCTGTCTGTCTGTCTGTCTGTCTCTGTCTCTCTGTGTGTCCTGGCGGTCCATGTTCTCCAGAAGGGGGCGATGGAGAGGAGGAAGTGGTGGAGCGTCTGACCCTGGACTCCATCACCTCCACCCTGCAGGCCTTCATGGAGAGCTCCTCCCTGGGCCAGTTCTCCACCCGCCTGGCCATGCTGCTCAGCTTCCACTGCCACCTGCTGCTGCTGCCCGCACAGCCGGGAAAAGGTAGGACTCACTCACTCACTCACTCAATTACTCTCTCACTCACTCACTCACAGACTCACAGACTTGCACTGCACACTGTAACGCACACACACTCTAATGCTTCTCTCCTCACAACCTGGAAAATGTACGATGACTACACAAGTAACATGACACCACACTAACATGACACAATGTAGCACCACGCAGCGTGGCACGACATCCCTCGACTCTACACAACACGACAGTATTTAAACGGTGGAGTCCACAGCTGTGGCCGGATACTCAGCCTGTCACCACGGACCCTCTCTCCCCTCTCTCTCCAGAGCCGGTGTCCAGCCTGCTGTGGAACCTCCACACCTACTACCTCCAGTTCTCCGGAGGCGTCCAGACCAAGGTGGCCCAGATCAGGGCGCCCATCGAGAAGGAGCTGAAGGTGACCCCTCCCCTCCTCTGACCCTCTCTTCCTCCTCTCTCTGATTGGCTCTGACTCTTGGCTAGACCTGGTTTCTCTTGGGGGCGTTTCTCTTGTTCACCAGCTCTTAGATCTGGGTTACATGTGCTTAACGTCAAAACGGCACCTTTATTGGTTACCGTGGTAATGTAATCATCTATACAACAGTTGCTTGGTGACCGTGGTTCATGTAAACATCCTAACGAGTGTCTTTCTCCTCCTCAGGACTTTGTGAAGATCTCCAGGTGGAACGACGTCAGCTTCTGGTCCATCAAACAGTCTGTGGAGAAGACCCACAGGTGAGCTCATACAGACCATAATACTGACCTGGTGACACCCGTGGAGCCGCTCAGAAACCAGCTCCCAATTCAGCTTCTGTTACATCTCCACATCGCTTCAAACGACGATGCAGTTCTCTATGGGGAAATATAACAATAAATATTTATTCTATTTTATTTAATTGTATTTATTTCACTGGTCTATACCATTCTATTCACCCCTATTATTTATATTTAATTACATTTTATACCATTATATCTATTCATCTTATATTTTACTGTTCTGTTATACTATATTCTCTATTCTATTATAGTTCTCTTCTATATCTCTAGTTCCCTGCTCCACGTCTCTTCTACTCTATATTCTATGTTTATCCTCCTCTATATCTCTAGTTCCCTGCTCCTCTTCTACTCTATATTCTGTTTAATCTCTTCTATATCTCTAGTTCCCTGCTCCTCTCTTCTATTCTATATTCTATCTTTAATCTCTTCTTCTGTGGTCCTCCCCAGGACTCTGTTCAAGTTTGTGAAGAAGCTGGAGGAGGCGCTGAGCGCGCCGTGTGCGCCCTCTCTGGTGGAGGAGGGGAGCGCCGCCCGGCTGGACGGCGTGGACGACAACCCCGAGCAGACGCCCATCCAGCGGGTCCACCTGGCCCTGAAGAGCGCCCTCCCTGGCCGGGGCCGGGAACTGCAGGCAAGACAGCAGCACTATGATATACACATTATATAAACTGATATATATATCACTATTCATGGTGATCAACACATTGTAAAGGTAGAAATGTGGACTAGGTGGTCTGGGGGTTATGGTCCCTGCTGGAAGGGTCTGGGTTCTAACCCCAAGGCCCACTGTCTTAACTGTAGGCCCTCTTGAGTGTGGGGTCCTGATCCTAGCCGGGCCACGACCCCATCCTGACCCCCTCCTGTTATTTGAAAAGAGTTTTCGCCCCCAAAATTGTTCATTTAGTTCACGTGCGGTACTAAGGTTTTGTTTTTCTGTGAGAATATCAAAGTGTGCTTTAACACGTGAAACGGTGTGCTTCTGAGCTGATCCGGGAATGATCCGTCTGACGTTCCTCTGGGTGTCCCTCAGACCGAGGGGCCGGAGGAGGAGGGGTCCTCCTCCCTGCAGGCCCGCCTCCCCGTCCTCACCAGGAAGATGAGGAAGATGTGTGTGCAGCTGGTGAAGAAGAACCCGGTGCCGGAGCTCGCCGAGGACCTGGACATCTTCACCGGTACGAAACCCTCCTCCCACCCACAAGCATCTCTGCTGGCCCTGCTGGTGGGCGCCCCCCCCCCCCCCCCCCCCACAGCCCTGCTCTGGGGAGCCTGTGGCTTGTTGAGTGTGTGGGGATGTGGAGATGTTCAGGGGTGTTCTGCTGGGTCTGCTCCAGGTGAGATCATCAGCAACCTGCGGGACCTGCAGGGCCTGGCGGTGGACGCCGCCGCCGAGAAGGAGAAGCAGCAGTCTGAGGTGAAGCACATCCTGCAGCAGAAGCAGCGGGCGCTGTCCGACCTGTTCAAGATGCTCCGGGACATCGGTGAGACACTCACTCACTCACTCACTCACTCACTCACTCACTCACTCACTCACTCAACCTCTCTGTTCAAGATGCTCTGATGTATAAGCGACATAGAAATGCTGAAAATGTAAAACCAACACCATCAAGTAACAAAGCTCACCAGACGAAGGGCCTTGAGCCCAGAGCCCTCGGGGCGGTTCCTCCGTTCCTCCGTGACCCCTGCGCTGACGTGACGTCCCGCTGGTTCCAGGTCTGTCGTACCGTAAGGGCCTGACGTGGAGCCGCGCCGTGGGCCCCGAGAACACGCTGTGCATGGCCCCCCTGGAGATGAGCACGGTCCTCAACAAGGTCCTCAGCCCCGGCCACGCCCAGGGGCCGGCGGAGAAGACGTACGTATCCCCCGGGGAGGGGGGGGGGAGGAGCTCTGCCTCTACTGCCTCTACTGCCTCTCCTCTACTGCCTCTCCTCTACTGCCTCTACTGCCTCTACTGCCTCTCCTCTCCTGTCTCTCCTCTACTGCCTCTCCTCTACTGCCTCTACTGCCTCTCCTCTACTGCCTCTACTGCCTCTCCTCTACTGCCTCTCCTCTACTGCCTCTACTGCCTCTCCTCTACTGCCTCTCCTCTACTGCCTCTCCTCTACTGCCTCTCCTCTACTGCCTCTACTGCCTCTCCTCTACTGCCTCTCCTCTACTGCCTCTACTGCCTCTCCTCTACTGCCTCTCCTCTACTAAACTCCTCTTGTAGGGTTTCCAGTTATGTTGACAGAAAAGGCTTGTCTCTGCTAGAACCTTAATCTGTTTTTTGGGGGTTTGTGAATCAAAGGCATTTCAAATGATTATCCTTCATTTCTATTAATGAACGGCCTCCAGTTCTAGACACTAAGATACGTAAACGTGTCATGTGACCGCAGGTTCATCAGAATGTAAACGGTGTCACGTGACCTCAGTCAGGGCGTGAGCGTGTCACGTGACCTCGGGTTCAGGGCGTAAACGGTGTGACGTGACGCGTGTCCAGATTCCGAGTGTAACCGCGTCGTGTCTCCCCAGGCTGTTCTCGGAGCTGTCCTCGGCGTGGGACGGCTGTCAGACGTACTACTTCAGGTCGTGGGCGCGGAGGAGCGCCCTGCAGACCGCCCTCCAGACCGCCGCCAAGGTCCGCCTCCACGCCTCACACGTGACCACTGTCTCAATGACCGCTGACCTCCAACATCTGCACTGCACAGTCGGCCAACCACCGCGCTAGCACCATCATGACAACCGCGACACTAAGATCACACTTGCCACGAACATTAAGCTAACCATAGCAGAACCTCCTCTGACTAGAACCTCCTACAACCTTCTGGCCGGAACCATAGCAGAACCTCCTCTGACTAGAACCTCCTAGAACCTTCTGGCTGGAACCATAGCAGAACCTCCTCTGACTAGAACCTCCTACAACCTTCTGGCCGGAACCATAGCAGAACCTCCTCTGACTAGAACCTCCTAGAACCTTCTGGCCTGAACCATAGCAGAACCTCCTCCCATTAGAATCTTCTTGTCCAGAACCTTCCTGAAGCTCCTCTGACTAGACCGTCCCGGTTCTTCTGGTCCAGAATGTTCTTAAACCTTCTGGTACCAATAGCTCTAGAACCTTCTGGACCAAGATGGATTTAGGATGTTACAATTTTGGACCAGAAGGTTCTGAAACATCTTGGTTTTAGAACCTTGTATTTAAAAAAAAAAAGATTTTAAGCCTATGTTGCACTACAGTAGTGCCTCACGTGTGTGTGTGTGTGGTTGTGTGTGTGTGTGTGTGTGTGTGTGTGTGTGTGTGTGTGTGTGTGTGTGTGTGTGTGTGTGTGTGTGTGTGTGTGTGTGTGTGTGTGTGTGTGTGTGTGTGTGTGTGTGTGTTCGTTCTCCAGGAGCTGGGTCTGGGGAACATGGACCGCTGTAAGGGCTTCTCCTCCCACCTCTTCAAGCTGCTGCTCAGGCAGAGGGGGCGCCTGGCCGCCCTCACCCAGCACTGGGTGACCCTCAGGTAGGCCCCCGGCCGCTTACTCTACACATTACACCCAGACGCCCCCCCACCTCAGGTAGGGACCCCCCCCACCTCAGGTAGGGACCCCCCCACCTCAGGTAGGGACCCCCCTGCCTCAGGTAGGCCCCCAGCTGGTTACTCTACACATTACACCCAGACGCCCCCCACCTCAGGTAGGGACCCCCCCTGCCTCAGGTAGGCCCCCTGCTGGTTACTCTACACATTACACCCAGACGCCCCCCACCTCAGGTAGGGACCCCCCCACCTCAGGTAGGGACCCCCCTGCCTCAGGTAGGCCCCCAGCTGGTTACTCTACACATTACACCCAGACGCCCCCCACCTCAGGTAGGGACCCCCCCTGCCTCAGGTAGGCCCCCTGCTGGCCACGCTCACACATTACACCAGTCCCAGTGAGCCCCCAGTGACCCCCCCCCCCCCCCACTGAGCTATCGGCAGCAGTGTGCAGTGTCCTTTCACACTTCAGTCTTCATCCTCCGACTCACCACCCCCCCCCCCCCTTCTCTCTCTCCAGGAGGCTGACGGCTAGCATCCAGGGTCTCCGCCAGAGCCTCCAGACCCCCGGCCAGGAGGCGGAGCAGCAGGTAGAGGAGGTGCAGATGATGGAGGAGGAGGAGGCGGCGGCGGAGGCGGCGGGCGGGGCCCTGCCGCCCCAGGAGCCCCTCCGGTCCTGGGTGCGGCGCGGCCGGGCCCTGGCCTCCCAGACCGGCCTGCTGCTGCAGCAGCTGCTCTGGCTGCTGCACTGCTGCCCGGAGGACCTCCAGAACACGGAGACCCCCGGGCTGCTGGGCCCCCCCACGCCCCGCTGCCTCACGCCACTGGCGGACCACCGGCAGCCCGCCGGCTGCCTGATGCGGCGGGGGGACGCGGCCTGGCTGAAGGCCCGGCGCGCCGTGGAGGAGCTGCTGGAGGAGGCCCGGGGGCTGGGGGCGGAGCTGGACGGCGTGGAGCGGGAGACGGCGCCGGGGACGCTGCACAGCTGGTGAGGAACCCTCCGGAACCTCCCACACGTCCTCTGGGGTGATAAACTACAGAACCACGCCTCCTCATAACCCCCCCCCCCCCCCCCCCAACCACAGGACCCACTTCGCAGCGGCCCGGTCCGGTCTGGAGCGGCTGGGCGCCGTGGCGACCCAGATGGGCAAGGTGGAGCAGCTGTTCTCGCCGGCGCTGTGCGTGGGCGGAGCCGACAGCCGGCCCGCCATCGCCCAGAGCCTCCGCTACCTGAGGGCGGAGCTGGACGCCTGCGTGGGGGAGTGGACCGCCTGGAGGCGCCGGACGCTCGCCGCCCCGGGGCCCGGGACCGCGGGTACGCGGCCCTCAGCACTTTCAACACATTCACCCATTCATACTCACATTCACACATTCACCCATTCACCCATTGATACACGTTCACACCAGGGTCAGCTGTTCAGCCTTCCCAGCAGGGCGTCTCTGTACTGACTGTTGGGTCTCCTGGGTCTCCGGGGTCCAGGTCCTGAGGCGGTCTTCAGTGCCGGGTTCTCCTCGGCGGTGGAGGCGACCATCACCAGGATCCTGTGTGCCGTCCAGGCGCTGGTGAAGAGGAGGGAGCAGCGCCAGGACAAACCCAAGGAGCCAAAGAGAGGTGAGCCTGCTCTTTTAGCGCAGAGTTACAGTTCCCCCCCCATGTTCACCTGTAGGGGGCAGTAATGCAACACGGCCCACATACTGATGTATGTAGTACAGCCCTGTTGTTTACATCCATGTTGGTGTGGGAGTCCTGCAGTCAATGTTTCAGATTCCTAGACTGTTTCTGAATGGTTTCCCTCCTGACCAGCAGGGGGCAGTATTGCCTTCTGCTACCATCGTACTTAGTTACTGGTTTAGCTAACTAGTAGTTTGTACTCTACAGGGTTTAGACAAGCTCAAAAGGGTAAAGGTTGTTGATGGGCTGTGCTCACTCGCTCTTCCTCACTCTGTACATTAGAGAGCGACGAAGAGGACGGAGAGAAGGAGGAGGAGGAGGAGCCTGTGGAGGACCTCCTGAAGGCCGGTCACCTGACCCGCCTCCTGGAGGAGGACTTGTCTGCGGAGGTGGACGCCCTCTCCCTAGGGGGCGTCAGCGGGGACCTCAGCAGCCTGCTGGACAGACTGAGGACCCAGCGGGACACCTGCCAGCCTCAGCAGCTCCAGGTAGGACACACACACTGAAACACTGGTTTATGGGGACCGACACACACACACTGAAACACCGGTTTATGGGGACCGACACACAAACACTGAAACACCGGTTTATGGGGACAGGCACACACTAAAACACTGGTTTATGGGGACCAACACACACACTCAAACACTGGTTTATGGGGACCGACACACACACTTAAACACTGGTTTATGGGGACCCACACACACACACACACACACACGCAAACACTGGTTTATGGGGACAGACACACACACTGAAACACAGGTTTATGGGGACCGACACACACACTGAAACACGGGTTTATGGGGACCCATTCCCTGTATACAACAAATTCTGATGTGGTTCTGTACGGTTCTGATGTGGTTCTCGTTGACCAGGAGCTGAGCGAGGCGTGCGGGGCGCTGCTGCGTCTGGAGCCCATGCTGGGGGTCTACTCAGACCTGGTCCGCTACTACGTGGCGGTGTCGCTGGGGGCCCACCGCAGCACCGGCAAGCTGCTCTCCGTCCTGGCTAGCATCTTCACCGAGCTAGCCCAGAAGGTACCGCCCGGAGCTCCCTGTGTTCAGCTAGTGCCGAGTCAGGCTAGGCTAACTCTGGGATTTACAATGAGCTGTGGCTAGCTACGTTAGGGCGCAATGCTAAAGTTAAAGGCTGCGGTTGGGAAGGTTGGGGTTAAGGCTAAAAGTTGAAGTTAAAAGTTAACTTTAAAAGATAACATTAAAGGCTTAAGTTCAGGCTTAAGGTCAAAGGCTAACACAATGTCAAAGGCTTATACAGATAACTAAAATGACAAGCTAAAGTAAACTGAAACCTTCATCAAAACATAAAGCAAATCCTTTATGTTGTCTTTGATGTTTGGTGTTCCCTACGTACTTCCTGTCCGCTATAGAGACCCATGTCTTTTATGTACGGTGCTCATGGCTACTAACCCCCCTCTCGTCTCGCAGGGCTTCTGTCTGCCCCAGGAGCTGATGGGGGGAGAGGGAGAAGGATCCACAGACTTCCACGACTACGAGGGCGGAGGCATCGGAGAGGGGGAGGGAACCAAAGACGTCAGCGACAAGATCGAGAATGAAGACCAGGTGACCTGAACTCCTTCCCCTGCTAGTAGACGATGGACATACTGTAAGGTTTCAGGATCCCAGAGAGTTTCCCTTCTGGGATAAATAAAGTCCCATCCTATCTTCATCCTGCAGTGTTGCAGTAGCATGTAGTGCTCGTTGTTTGTTTTATTATTATGGGATAGAAAGTGAAACTTTCTATCCCATAATAGAAAGGGACCCACCCCTAGTGGGTCCTGGCCCCCAGGGGTGGGGGGGCCACTGCAGTCCACCCCCAGACAGACCTCCACGGAGACCAGAAGCTGTCTCCACAGCGGGTCCTAACCTCTTCCCTCTCCCAGGTGGAGGACACCTTCCAGGAGGGCCAGGAGAAGGAGGAGCAGCCGGAGGAGAAGGGAGACATCAAGGCGGAGGACGACGCCATCGAGATGACGGACGACTTTGACGGCCAGATGCACGACGGAGACGGGGAGGAGAAAGGTACCGCTTATACACACCTGGGGCCTCATGTACAAAGACTTGCGTGGATTTCTGACTAAAACTTTGCGGACGCCAAAATCTGGAAAGCTGCTGCGCACAAATAAATCCGGATGTATCAATCCTTGCGTAAGTACGATTTCACTCAGATTCTCTTTGTACATCCCAATTAACGTGAAATTGAGCGCACATGCACGAGCCCGTCTCTCCACCCAGTCTCCTCCCTCATTTAATATGCTAATTCGTATAAATAGGCCTGCAGTAGTGCGCTCGTTAGGAGAAAAGAGAACATGGAGAAAGGAAGAAAAAATAACTTTAGTGAATGCGAGGTGGAGGTGCTGATTTCGGAGGTAGAGGCCAGAAATAAGATCTTGTTTGGCTCTCTTTCCTCCGGAATCAGCACCAAAAGCAAAAAACTGGCGTGGGAAAACGTTGCCAAGTCGGTCAATGAGGTTGGGGCGGAAAGCCGAACTGTGGCTGACATTAAAAAAAGTGGTCGGACATCAAGGTGGACGTAAAAAGAAAGGTCTCTGCCCACCGGAGAAGCGTGGGTCAGAGCGCAGCGGGGCGGAGTCTGGGAGCTCGCCCTATTTGAGCAAAGAGTGGCAGCTGTGATTTGGGATCGGCTCTTTTTTGACCAAAAAAATCATAATAGTCGCGGAACACCCGTTAATTTTGAATGCGACCATCTTCTAACAAGGCCAACACTGCCATTGTCAACCTATAAAGAAAAAAAAAAAAAAAGCATGCGCAAAATGTACCGATATATCGATACATTTTGCGCATGCTTTTATATTCTCTATTTTTTATAGAGAATATAAAAGCATGCATTATGCTTATTATTATGCTTATTTGGATGCATGCTGACAATAGGTTGTATCCATACACCCAATGTGTCAATAATATGTACATAATTCGAAATTGGCCGACTGGTTCATTGATGGATTGATTTTAACTAACAATGGCCTGTGCTTACTCCACTCAACATCACATAATAATATTGCAGTCAAGAATTTCACAACAAATGTGTGAAGAGAGATCATATGTCATGCGTGGTCCGGAAAATATGTAACGTTTAATAAACAAGCCATCACTGAAAATAATATTGCTGGGGCTTCCTTTTAATTCCAATATTGACAATTTAGTTTTATGGGTCTGTTTAAGTTTATCCTAACAACAGTGTCACATTATGCGTCTCGACAACAATAACGCATGATTGAAGCGCATTTAAGATCACGCATTCCGACGTTCAAATCCACTTTGAACTCGCCTCATATTGCAATATTACTTCATGACTCGTGATCGCGTAGGCTTAATGTTGTTGCGCTGCATTGCCTCTATGTGCCGCCAACTGACAAAATGCAGCAGAAATGTGCGTAAGCCAGGCATTTAGATTGCGTGGAGAACCGCACTTTCTCACGTCAAGTCAGTCTTTGTACATCCGAACGTTTGCGTGAGAAGTTGCTTACGCAGCTTTTTTGTGCGTAAGCAAGCTTTGTACATGAGGCCCCTGGACCGTAGTTAAACTCATCACACCTGTACTGTAGTTAAACTCATCACACCTGTACTGTAGTTAAACTCATCACACCTGTACTGTAGTCCTAAACTCACCTGTGCTGTAGTCCTAAACTCACCTGTTCTGTAGTTCTAAACTCACCTGTTCTGTAGTTCTAAACTCACCTGTACTGTAGTTCTAAACTTTTCACATCTGTACTGTAGTTCTAACCTCATAACACCTGTACTGTAGTTAAACTCATCACACCTGTTCTGTAGTTGTAAACTCACCTGTACTGTAGTTCTAACCTCATCACATCCGTACTGTAGTTCTAGACTCACCTGTACTGTAGTTCTAACCTCATCACACCTGTACTGTAGTTGTAAACTCACCTGTACTGTAGTTCTAAACTCGTCATATAACTCGATAGACGTTTAAATCGACGTGTTTCCTCAGACGATGAAGACGATTCGGACAAGGAGGAGGAGGAGGAGCTGGATAAGAAGATGGGGGACCTGGGGGAGGGTCAGACGGAGACCCTGGACGAGAGGATGTGGGGCGACGAGGACGACGAGGAGGGGGACCAGGACGGGAGTGACAAAGAGGAGGAGTTCGGCCAGGGAGTCGACCAGGTGGGTAGTGGGCCTTCTAGATCTGACATAGACCACCTGGTGTAGACCACCTGATGTAGACCACCTGGTGTAGACCACCTAATGTAGACCACCTGGTGTAGACCACCTGGTGTAGACCACCTGGTGTAGACCACCTGCTCACCTGAAGCGCGATATCTCTAGCGATCAGGTGTGCTGACGGGCCTGTCTTCAGCTGTCTGTTAACGCTTTGTGGGACTGCTGCTAGTGCTAATTCATATTTAATACTTCTAGTGCATCTTCTAAAGCGCTCCAAGTAGTCGACCCTGATTGCGTCGTGGTCCAGTAGGACCCTGTGGTCCACCTTGTGGTGCAGTGGGGCCTTGGTGGTCCACGGACCTACTAGACCGGGACCCTGACCGTGTTGTGGTCCAGTGGGACCCTGTGGTCCAGGGTCCTACTAGACCGGGACCCTGACCGCGTGGTGGTCCAGTGGGACCTTGTGGTCCAGGGGGCCACTGATGAAGGAACCTCTGGCCTCCTGGCTCCGCCGTCTCCTGATCTCCGTGGTGTTGTTCTCCTCCTCCAGACGGAGTCTGAACTGGTCGCCAAAGACGACAACCAGGACGCAGCGGAGAACAAGAAGGAGAACCAGAAGAACAAGGAGGAGCAGGAGGAGGAGCAGATGGACCAGGAGGAGAAGGAGAAGATCCACGAGCAAGGAGACGAGGTTCGGGTCTAAATTATTTTATCCCTGGCTCTGGTTCAGTCTTATCTCATCGTCCATCTTTATTCTGATACATGTAAGTACACATGCACATGTACTTCCTGTGTGCTTGATGTGTACTTCCTGTGCTCCCAGCATGTACTCCCTGTGTGTCTGACCCTCCTCTCCTTGCCCCTCAGAGGGAGTTCGACGAGAACGAGGTGGACCCGTTCCACGGGAAGCAGGACAAGAAGCCGGAGCCTGAGGCCATGGAGCTCCCTGAGGATCTGAACCTGGACCAGCAGGACCCCCAGGACGGGGAGGAGGACGAGGAGGGGGACGGTGAGGAGGCCCAACAACCCTTCCTCTTTAGTGTGGCAGCTTGTTGTTACGATACCGGCGCGCCCTCTGATGGAGGGGAGGTGAACTGCAGTCTGGGGCCGCTCTCAACATATGTGTTGTCCTCCTGTTCCCAGAGGAGAACCCGCTAGACATCGAGGAGCAGCCCATGACCCTGGACGAGAAGGAGGGCGGGGACAAGGAGGGGGAGGAGGAGATGGACGACCAACCCGACCAATCAGCAGAGGAGAACGGCCAGGAGGCCAAGACGGAGGAGGAGGGGAAGGAAGGAGGAGAGGAGAAAACGGACGAGGAGAAAGCAGACCAGGGCAAGAACGAAGAGGAGGAGGCGGCGGCGGAGGAGGAGGAGAAGGAGAACGGACAGGAGGCTGGGAAAGAGGAGGATCTGGCCGTCCCCAACGACAGAGGCCAGGACCCCAAGGTGGGTTCAGTCTTTGTGGGCTCTTTACTGATATCCAAAGGGACTTCAGGGAACTCACTGATCAATGAAAGCCCTAACTGGAGTCCATGTTTACCTCCTGCCATGTCTCGCTCCCAGGAGGAGGAGGAGGAGGAGCCGGAGAAGGAGGAAGGGGCGGACGACCAGGAGCAGCCGGAGTCGGAGGAGAGGAAGGAGCACACCGCCGACGGGCAGACCAGCGAGCAGAACGTCCAGAGCGAGACGGCGGTGGAGCTGGCCGGGGAGGCCTCGGAGCGTGACCAGGCCAAGGAGGTACGGAGCCGCCGGAACCTCCTCTGACTAGAACCTCCTAGAACCTTCTGGCCGGAACCATAGCCGTCTTCTTGTCCAGAACCTTCCTGAAGCTCCTCTGACTAGACCGTCCCGGATCCTCTGGTCCAGAATGTTCTTAAACCTTCTGGTACCAATAGCTCTAGAACCTTCTGGACCAAGATGTTTTAGAATGTTACAATTCTGAACCAGAAGGTTCTGAAACATCGTATTTTATGCCCTTTTTTTATGTGTGCGTGCGTGTGTGCTTCAGGAACATGGGTGTGGAGCCGCCGACGCCAGCCAATCAGAGGGACACCAGTCCAAACTCACAGCCAGGATGGCGTCTCAGAAACGGACCCAAAACAAGACCCAGGTACCAATCCTTAGAACCACAGACACAAGCACCGAGGTACCAGTCCTTAGAACCACAGACACAAGCACCGAGGTACCAGTCCTTAGAACCACAGACACAAACACCGAGGTACCAGTCCTTTAGAACCACAGACACAAGCACCAAGGTACCAGTCCTTTAGAACCACAGACACAAGCACCGAGGTACCAGTCCTTAGAACCACAGACACAAGCACCGAGGTACCAGTCCTTAGAACCACAGACCGACACAAGCACCGAGGTACCAGTCCTTAGAACCACAGCCAGACACAAGCACCGAGGTACCAGTCCTTAGAACCACAGCCAGACACAAGCACCGAGGTACCAGTCCTTAGAACCACAGACACAAGCACCGAGGTACCAGTCCTTAGAACCACAGACACAAGCACCGAGGTACCAGTCCTTAGAACCACAGACACAAGCACCGAGGTACCAGTCCTTAGAACCACAGACACAAACACCGAGGTACCAGTCCTTTAGAACCACAGACACAAGCACCGAGGTACCAGTCCTTAGAACCACAGACACAAGCACCGAGGTACCAGTCCTTTAGAACCACAGACACAAGCACAGAGGTACCAGTCCTTAGAACCACAGCCAGACACAAGCACCGAGGTACCAGTCCTTTAGAACCACAGCCAGACACAGGCAGCCAGGTGGGACCCCTTTAGAACCACGCTCACCACCCCCTCTGGTTCCCGGTTCTCTCAGAGCTTCAAGAGGAAGCCGGGGCAGGCGGACAACGAGCGGTCGACGGGCGACGAGAACGAGCGCGTCAACAAGAGGCTGCGGACCGTGGAGAGCTCCGAGGACCGCGCCGAGGACCGGAGGAACCCCGACGCCAAGCAGGAGTCGGACCTGTACGAGCACGTGAAGCAGGGCGAGGCCGACTACGACACGCAGACCTACGGTGAGAACCCCGGACCCCCCCCCCCCGCTCACCCTGGCCCCCCCCCTCCCCTCCGCTGAGTGTGGACACCAACGGTCACTGGCCAGTCGCCAAGCTCGGTCACTGCGGAGACTATGAAGCTCAATAAGAAAATAATGTAGTTGTATTAAACACTAGTCAACCGTCGTAGCTCGCTAACTGTTGATGCTAGCCAGCCGTTGTAGCTTGCTAACTGTTGATGCTAGCCAGCCGTTGTAGCTTGCTAACTGTTGATGCTAGCCAGCCGTCGTAGCTCGCTAACTGTTGATGCTAGCCAGCCGTTGTAGCTCGCTAACTGCTGATGCTAGTCAGCCGTCGTAGCTCGCTAACTGCTGATGCTAGTCAGCCGTCGTAGCTCGCTAACTGCTGATGCTAGTCAGCCGTCGTAGCTCGCTAACTGCTGATGCTAGTCAGCCGTCGTAGCTCGCTAACTGCTGATGCTAGTCAGCCGTCGTAGCTCGCTAACTGCTGATGCTAGTCAGCCGTCGTAGCTCGCTAACTGCTGATGCTAGTCAGCCGTCGTAGCTCGCTAACTGTTGGGTTGAATGATGCTCTGATGATCCCGTGAGGACGTTTTCCCCGGTCGTGTTCACTGGGCTATGCTAACGCTAGCTCCCCGGTTTCAGACGTGGCGAGCGCCGAGCAGCAGAAACCCGCCGGCCCCCAGCAGGAGCAGGACCGCGAGGAGGAGGAGGAGGACGTTGCCATGGATACGGAGGAGCAGGAGGAGCAGCTGAAGGCCTCGGAGGACCAGGAGCTGAAGCCGGAGCAGCTGGACTCCACCAAGACCTCCAAGAAAGGTGTTGCATCTTCATCACTACATCACTGACAGACCGGCGGTCTGAGGGTTGTGGGTTCGATTCCCTGTGTGTGTGTGTGTGTGTGTGTGTGTGTGTGTGTGGGTGTGCTTGTTTGATGTGTGTCTATGTATTGATGTGTGTGTGTGTGTGTATTAACCTCCACCCTCTCCCCCTCCGTCAGGGCTGGACAGCGGGGAGGTGGAGGTGAAGAGGAGGCCGGAGGAGGAGGACGAGGAGGAGATGAAGGACAGGAGAGATGCTGAGGAGGAGGAGCAGTGGGACCGGACCACAGAGTCCACCATCCACACGGTCCCAGAGCTGCTGATGGAGATCACAGAGGTACGCACGCACGTACACACACACACACACACGCACGTACACATACACGAGCGTACACACGCACGTACACACGCATGTACACACGCACGCACGCACGTACGCACGCACGCACGCACACACAGACACACGTACTCACTCTCGTACTCACTTACTCACTCACACTCGAAGATAAACTTTTACAAAAACCCAGCGGATTCCACTCCCAGTGGAAAGAGTGTGGGTTTGCTACCAATGTCAGCAGCCGTCCTTGAGCTAGACGCCCCCTGACCCCTCACTGACCCCTCCCTGACCCCTCCCTGCTCCTCACTGACTGAGTCTGAGTTCACTGGAAGAATCGTTTTGAAGGTTTTACACTTTTATTAGGTAGTCATGGTGATGCAGCGACCAACTCTGTGTGTGTGTGTGTGTGTGTGTGTGTGTGTGTGTGTGTGTGTGTGTGTGTGTGTGTGTGTGTGTGTGTGTGTGTGTGTGTGTGTGTGTGTGTGTGTGTGTGTGTGTGTGTGTGTGTGTGTGTGTGTGTGTGTGTTTCCACAGAAACGGCAGGAGGACCCCGAGGAGGTGCGGCGGGAGATGGAGCTGCAGCTGGAGGCGTGGCAGCGCCAGGCCCCGGGGCCCCAGGAAGAGGTTAGCGTTAGAGAGGCCCCTACTGCACCACCCACTTGTCTTCCCAGTGGTACAGTCCACTGGGAAGACAGCATGGCATTAACACTGCCAGGGTTACGAGTTAAACTCCCACTGGGGCCCCCAGCTACGTCTGGTGGTGAAATAGGGGCCCCTTCAACCTCATGGCCTCATCGAGCCCACGTGCGCGGTTATGCTAACGTGTGTGTGTGTGTGTGTGTGTGTGTGTGTGTGTGTGTGTGTGTGTGTGTGTGTGTGTGTGTGTGTGTGTGTGTGTGTGTGTGTGTGTGTGTGTGTGTGTGTGTGTGTGTCTAGGAGCGGGCAGCGGCCTCCATGTGGCACCAGTACCAGACCCTGACCTCCGGTCTGGCCCAGCAGCTCTGTGAGCAGCTCCGCATGATCCTGGAGCCCACACAGGCCGCCAAGCTCAAGTCAGTACCCTGGTCCTGACCCCTGACCCGTGACCCTCCCACCCCTGGACCTCAGTGCCCCTCCTAACCCTGACCCCAGAGCCAGCCTGGTGTCTGATGTTCACCTCCTCACTAATGGTTCCACCTCTGACCTCTGACCTCTGACCTACGGCTCCAAAGGGGACATGGCAGCAAAGAAGTCTTTTAGATATACATTTTGTTATTACTGTTTGTACTTTATTTACTAAATGACGTCATCTTAATCTAATCTCCTGCTCCGCACGGGACACGCACTAAATGATGGTTGATCTAATCTAGACCTCCACAGTGTGGGTTGGTAACTAGTTGGTAACTAGTTGTTAACTAGTTGATACTGCTGCTCTAATGCTCCGCTGGTCTCCACAGGGGCGACTACCGGACCGGTAAGCGTCTGAACATGAGGAAGGTCATCCCCTACATCGCCAGTCAGTTCCGCAAGGACAAGATCTGGCTGCGGAGGACCAAGCCCAGCAAGAGGGAGTACCAGATCTGCCTGGCCGTGGACGACTCCTCCAGCATGGTGGACAACCACTCCAAACAGGTACGCTGCTGCTGCTGCTAGCCTAGCGCTGCTAGCCTGGCCTCCTCCCAGCTCGTCGCCTTTCAGGTGGCTAGCATTTAGCTGGCTAGTGATCAGGTAGCTGCACCGCTAAATCAAGCCTCTTCTTCTTCATCATCTTCGTCTTGGCTAGCCTCCTGTTAGCTGGCATTATGGGAGAGTATCTTGGGCCAATTGAGGCTCCGGTGAATGTTCTCCAGTACGTTCTTTAGATAGATAGATCATTTTAATAATCCTTTACAGGAAATGACAGTGTCACTGCAGCTTCAAGACAGATCACCACACATTTCCTCAGATAGCTGCCATACTTAAAAAGTTAAAATGCAATAAATAAATACTAAAATGGAGTGCAAAGTTTTGTGCATTGTAAAACCTTATAGGAGCTGGTATACTAGATAGTTTATTTCATTTAGATGTTTAATTTCATAAATGCTATGAGAGGTTTTAGCCCCCTGCCCTCGGTACAATATCCGAATGTTGTAGTACTGTATATAATACTGTAATACTGTGTATAATACTGTATATAATACTATACATCTTGACGGGTGGTGTGTGTTCCTTCCAGCTGGCGTTCGAGTCGCTGTCGGTCATCATCAACGCCCTGACCCTGCTGGAGGTCGGCCAGGTGTCTGTGTGCAGGTAGGACCCCCACCACGAGGTTCTAGACGGTTCTGGACCACGAGGTTCTAGACGGTTCTGGACCTCGAGGTTCTAGAAGGTTCTGGACCTCGAGGTTCTAGACGGTTCTGGACCTCGAGGTTCTAGAAGGTTCTGGACCTCGAGGTTCTAGAAGGTTCTGGACCTCCAGGTTCTAGAAGGTTCTGGACCTCGAGGTTCTAGAAGGTTCTGGACCTCGAGGTTCTAGAAGGTTCTGGACCTCGAGGTTCTAGAAGGTTCTGGACCTCCAGGTTCTAGAAGGTTCTGGACCTCGAGGTTCTAGAAGGTTCTGGACCTCGAGGTTCTAGAAGGTTCTGGACCTCCAGGTTCTAGATCGTCGTGAGCCAAAGGCCCCCCAGGGTTCTGTCCCAGGAGGTTCTCTGGGGGTCCTGATGAGGTGGTGTTTGTTGTGCTCTCCAGCTTCGGGGAGACGGTGCAGCTCCTCCACCCGTTCCAGCAGCAGTTCAGCGACGAGTCCGGAGCGCGGATCCTCCGCCTCTGCCAGTTCAAGCAGAAGAAGACCCGCATCGCCCAGGTGGGTCCGACCCCTGACCCCTGACCCCTGGCCCTCACGGCTCTGGTCAGACAGAGTTCGCCCCCGTGGAATGACTCATACCGTGACCATGACAACAGAACTGTGTAACCATGGTACCGGAACAATGCCAACAAAGTGATGAACCTTGACGGCAGAGATGACACTGACACCACATGACCGTAACCATGACAACAGTCAGAATGTATTTAGAAAACGGACCAACCTGTTTCTCTCTCTCTCTCCGGCAGTTTCTGGAGAGTTCCGCCAAAATGTTTGTGGGCGCCCGGCAACACGGCCCGGGAATCACCAACTCAGGTACAGACTCCTCCTCCTGCCGCACCACCGGGGCAGCGCGTCTGAACCATCACAACCACGCCTTCATTCACTGCACACATTCACTCTTGCGTTCACTCTTTTGGTCACTCCTGTGTTCACTCGTGTGTTCATTCTTGCGTTCATTCCAACCTGTTGTTCACTATTTTGTTCACTCCTATGTTCGCTCACTATGTCCACTCCAGCCTTATGTTCACTCTTCAGTCCGTCCGTCTCACTCCTGCCCGGTCCTCGGTACACGTTGACTCTAACCTCAGCTAGAGTTCAGGCGAGCGCTCGGTCGCTCCCGACGGACAGAGAGGCTCATTCAGGAGCCGGCGGGATCGGGTTCCCTGTGAGGGACTGCAGGTCACCCCGGGTCCGGTCTTACCCCCCAACAAACAAGACCCACGTCCCTGGACCCGGGCCAAACATCTCCCCCTCACAGACGGCCTTTGCCATGTAAATCCCCCCCGCCCCTCTGGGACCGGGTGTCTGAGGGCCCGGAGCCGCTGCCCGTATCAGATAAGCCCGGGGGCCCCAGCCGCCCCGTGACAGCGGGCCGAGACCAGCTGGAGGGAGACAGTTAGAGAGACCACGAAGAGCTGAGAGGGGAAGGCTTTAGAACGGCATGGACGCAACGCTTTGGGCAATTTGATGGATTTCAGCCTAAAGCTGCTTTTTTAAGTGCATTGGTTCAAGTATTTATTTTTAAAAAGGTAAACGTGATAACCTGTGGTTGATGGACATCACACTGTTTCTCCCTCTGACCCTTTGACCTCTGGCCTCCAGAGACGGCCCAGCTGCTGATCATCGTGTCTGACGGGCGCGGTCTGTTCCTGGAGGGGAAGGAGCGGGTGACCAGCGCCGTGCAGGCCGCCCGCGGCGCCAACGTCTTCGTCATCTTCGTCGTGCTCGACAACCCCAACTCCAGGGTAGGAACCCCCCCCCCCCCCCTGACCCCTGACCTCTGACCTCTGACCTCTAACCCCCCCCCCCCCCCCCCCCCTCCGACCTCTGACCTTCTGCTCCAAACACTTTAGAGCTATGGAGCTGACCTCTCATCTGCATTCCATTAAGATGGAGAATCATCATTTTGTCAGTTTTAATAACTGGTATTTCAAACGACTATTGAATAGAGAACCTGGATGCAATGGGTGATCTTCACCTTAAGATCTAGTGAGTCTGTTCACCACGACAGCGGCCACATGAAGGCTGGGCTCTGATGAAGTTTGTCCCCACGCGCAGGACTCCATCCTGGACATCAAGGTGCCCATCTTCAAGGGCCCGGGGGAGCTGCCGGAGATCCGCTCCTACATGGAGGAGTTCCCCTTCCCCTTCTACGTCATCCTGCGGGACGTCAACGCGCTGCCCGAGACCCTCAGCGACGCGCTGCGCCAGTGGTTCGAGCTCGTCACGGCAACCGACCAGTAGACCAATGAGGAGGAGGAGGGGCGGGGGGCGGGGGGGGGGGGGGGGGGGGGGGGGGATGGGAAACCAACTGCACAACTATCCCCGGCCGACGGGAACTACCGACAGATAATGCGAACGCAGACGAAACAAAAGACGACTCTGGGCTCGGGAAAAAAAGACGGATTTACCGCTGTACATGTGCCTTTATTTTTTATTATAATTTTGACTGATTTTATTAGACCGTAGAGTTTGTTAGCAACCGTTGCTGTGCTGTCCTTCTTGTCTTCGGGGGAGGGAAATCCCGAAGTTTCTTTTGTAGAAAAAGAAAAGAGAAAAAAAAAGCCAGGATTGCTTGAACTTGCACGTCCCGATGAAACGAGGGAGGCGTTGGTTCTCCGGCGAGTGTCTGTGAATACCTCTGTTCCTCTTGTACCATAACACCTGCCCCCCCCCCACCCCGTTCCCATGCCGTCAGCGGCGTGGACCAATCAGTGTTAGCGCCGCCATCGAGCCACTCCCCCTCATTGTGAACAGCGGCCGTACGGCCGGCAGCGTGCGTGGTTTTAAAACGTCGGAAAAAACAAGACCGTAAGGTGGAGGAGGAAAGGTAGCATGTTAATATCGGGTCTTCACGGACCAACAGGAACTCTGAAACGGCGTGCCTTCGCAAAAGGAACCCATCTTCTTCTCACCAACTGTCACATTGATCTGTGGAGTTCAGCATTTTTAGAAAGTCGGTTCTGATGCACTTTGAAGCACAGGGAGCGGCGGACTTAACCTTTTGATATGAACTCTTTAACCGGTTTTTGGCGGTGGTTTTAGCTCCACATATCTGCTGTTTCCGTCGGACGACCGACCGGTGTAAGACTCCCGACACCGACGGCTCGGAGTTCACTGCCGCCGCCACCGCCGTCGGTTTGTTAAAAGGTGTTTTCATTGTGCGTTGAGAAACGTTTGATCACACATGTGTTTTGTAACGTGGACATTACATGTATGGATATGTCTGTTATATTTATCAGGTTGTTTCTCCATGCCCACCCAACTAATAAACCATGCCATGGCACGTATGATCGTGAAAATACATCTTCTCCACAATTCTTTTGGGGGGGGGGGGGAGTTTGTACAACAGCAGTGTTTCAGACCTTGGGGTCACTGGGTCCCCTGAAATGCACACGGAGTTCGCTGACTTTGGTCAAATATACAAACCGACTGGCTAATGGTATGAGCAGCATACACTACTCACTACGTTACTGGGACACAACTGAAGTAGTTAGTATTAGTAACTGTTTGTTGGGTTAAAATAACGTGTGTGTCACACCCTTTATATAAAAGTTTGGGTCGGAAGAATCTCCGTGAACAGGAGTGACCTCAGGCCGCAGCGAGTCTCCAGGCCGCCAGGGGGCCCCCGCGTCTCCGCGTCTTCTCTCCATCACAACATCTCGGCTCTCATGTCAACAGCAGTATGTCCGGCTCAAGGTTACCTGCTGTCACTTTGACTCTAAAACAGGTAGGTTCAAACCTAAAGAACACCTTTATCATGTCCTGTGAGTAGAGCGATTGGTCGGGGGTACTGAAAACCAGGGGTCTTGACTCGTCCATGATGATGTAACGTTTAGTGTGAAGCAATTTACCATGAACCTTTTATAGAGCATGGTTTTAAGTAATAACGTTGTATATAACGAAACCTGACAACCCGTTTAAATCAGAACCATCCTCCATCAGGTCACAGTCTGACCCGGACTGTCTTCAGTAAGTTAGACCAGTTATATGAAACGCGGACCTTCTGGAGTACTGCTCCTCAGATTCCTCCTGTGCTCCTCCTCCAGTTCCTCCAGAGGCAGCGGGTCCTGGGTCTGTACCGGACCCTGCTGAGGACCATCCGCGAAGTCCCGGACCCGGCGGACCGGACCTACCTGCGCACCTGGGCCCGGGACGAGTTCCAGAGGAACAAGACCGCCACCAACCCGGTGAGATGTTTGACCTGCTACACACTAGATGGGTCTCATACTTTAGTTCACCCAGAGTCACCTTTGCTACTGTTTTGTCATGTTTTGCCATGTCATCATTTTCGTATTCAAAATGACCTTATTACACTCTACATCTGATACAACTCTTGAGCTGTCGATGGATTCATCTTGATCACTTCTTGTTCCACACTTTTAATCTACGAGAATCGTGAAAACTGCATGATTGAGTTCACAGAGTAGTAATAGACAATGTAAACATATCTACACGGCCATTTAATCTCGGTTTGACCCTCGCAGGACGCCATCCGGATGATGGTCATGCAGGCCAGCGACCACCTGGGAGAGCTCCAGACGTCTCTGGCGCTGGCCAGGAGCTAGCAGGCCGCCGCGAGCCGCTAACAGCTTCAGATCCAGATTACCATGGGGGCCCGGGTCATGGGGACCCCAGGAGACGCTGTGGCTTTACTGGGCCTGCTGGACGCGAACTCGATGGGAGGACTGGGACGTGACACCATGGGAGGGAGGGGGGAGGGTGGGGGGCTCATTCAGAGTGAGAGAGGAGGAGGAGGAGGAGGAGGATACGGGACAGAGAACCTCTTGAGGAGCTAATGGTAGCAAAACAAAACCCAGCCAACCCCCTCCTACCACGTGAAGACCAGACCCACCAAACAGTACCTGAGGAACCAGCTGAGGAACCTGAGGACCCAGCCAACCTTCTCCTCCAGATGAAGACCAGCCCCGCCAGATCTGCTCGGTGGTTTTTGAGCTTCTATTTGTGAAAGTGAAACTAAAGTTTTCTCATCTGTCCGGGGGACCCCCCCCCCCCCCCCAGGAAGCACTCTAGGGGCCGGTTTGGGTCCCAGGCCCACAGTTTGCAACCGGTGGGATTATTCAGATCTCATTCTGATTGGCTGAAGAGGAGCTTCAGACGAACTGAACCGAGAACCGTCCGCATAAATCAGACCTGTGGCTGAGCGTTGACTTCTGAATCTTTGTGTGGATCAAAAAAGAAAACAGACAGGCAGGATTGTTGAGTTCATTTTGTTACAAAGTACAGTGTGAATTCACACACATTATGTACAGCAGAGTATTGATAGAAACAACAGTTATGGTTACACAGACATGTACAAGACTAGATACACATTTAATGGCCTCTTCTTTTGACACAAACTGATTCTCTGGCGTTGGGAGGAGTTGGAATGTGTGTGAGTGACGTCATCTTAATTTAATTATAACATCTCAAGGCAAAGAAAGGTAATCATGGAGAAATGGTCACCACTTAGTTAAGTTACTTACAGGCAGACATTCCTGTAGTTTAGCTTATTTTTCACCGTCATACATCTTACTGTTGGAGAGACAGTGAAGACTTCCCCTGGACTCTCTGTTCATGGTGTAGTCCATCAGGTAGCTTCCCCCTGGACTCCGTTTCCCAGCCTCCTCTCTGTTCATGGTGTGGTCCGTCAAGTAGCTTCCCCCCTGGACTCCGTTTCCCAGCCTCCTCTCTGTTCATGGTGTGGTCCGTCAGGTAGCTTCCCCCCTGGACTCCGTTTCCCAGGCTCCTCTCTGTTCATGGTGTAGTCCATCAGGTAGACCTCTTCAAGGCTCACTCTATCACTGACGGGTTAATCCAGTTCCTTAATCCACTACTAACCACTGTGTAAACATGCCGTGGCGCTTTCATCAACAGCAACATGTTAATGTATGATAAAATAAAACTTGAATTTAAATCCTCGTTCAGAGCTGAGCTTGTGTTTTCTCCTCAGGACCGGTAAAAGGGTTTTATTTAAGGAAGACCTACAGCAACAATAATCGTATTACTCTTAAATGAGCTTATCTTGGCAGATTCTACATCTGGATGAGGAGCCAAACTACCAGCTGTGTTCAACACATCCTGTGTGTAACAGTGTGTAACAGTCATCCTGTATGTATGAGAAGGCGCCGTGTTGCTAGGATACGGAATGAGGTGTGTGTGTGTGTGTAAGAGAGCTTCCCTCTCCATCTTTAATGCCCTTGATAAGATGGACTGTAGAACCTGACTGGAGAGGTGAACCCACCGGTTTACTCTACCAAGCTCCTGCTCTTGGGAACCTTCTGGGTCGCAGCCCCAGCCCCGCGGTCCGCCCGCGGGGCTTGGGCTCAGATCCCGCCAGAACTACGTAGTTCACCCGTGTGTGTGTGTGTGTGTGTGCTCCAGGGTTTAGTGAGCAGAGGCCCCCGCCTCTGAGGAGTTCTGATTGGCACTCCTGGGAGCTTCAATGGCAAAGTGAGACCGCCTGCAGCGATTCTCCTCCAATCAGAAACTGAGAGTGACAGATTGGTGCCGTCACTGCAGTTTTACTCTGACACGTCCCCAAAGTGTGTGTGTGTGTGTGTGTGTGTGTGTGTCACCACCAGTGCTAGTTCTAATGGAGTGTGTGAGCCAGCGCTAGCAGCTAGCGTGCGACCCCTCCTCCTCCCCCCCCCACCCCGGAGGTCCTCAGCTCCCCCTCCTCCTCCCTCCCCCGCCGTCCCCCCCGCCCCCCCGGGGGTCCTCAGCAGCCTCAGCTCGTCCTCCAGGCCGGCGATGCGCTCCGTCAGCGCCGCGCGCTCGGCCTGCGCCCGCCTCTCGCCCTGCCGCCGCGCCTCCTCCACCTTCCTCTGGTACCAGCGCTCCATCTGGCCCGACACCGCCTCCAGGAACAGCTGGCTCACCTCCAGGGCCGGACCCCCCTCCTGCTCCCACCCCGGCCCCCCGCCGCCGCCGCCACCGCCGCCGCCGCCGCCCGGGGCCCCAAACACCTCCAGGGTCTGCAGGTCTCTGGGGCCGGGTCCCGGGGCGGAGGGGGGTCCCGGGGCGGAGGGGGGCGGTCCCGGGGCGGCGCCCCTGGACCTGGTTCGGCCGTGGGAGGTCCTCCTGTGGGTCTTGGTCTTGTGGTCGAGGCCGACGCGGTCCGGGTGCCGGCGGTCGGATTCCCGGCGGTCCGGTCTGCAGCTGAAGCGGCGCTCGGTGGTGGGGGAGAGGCTGCTGGCCCTGCTGCCGCCCCCACGCCTCCTCCTCCAGCCCTGGGACCCCCCTTCTGGGGGGGAACACCGAGACCCGGATCAGAACCGACCCGGTTCAGCCCTGAACCAGGTCCACACCGGACCCGGTCCAGACCGGACCGGTCCAGACCTCTGCGGTGGTTTGTGAGTGACGAGGTGAGGGATGTCAATCAGTCAATTAGCGGATAAGAATCAGGAGTGATGCGTCACAGTGATCGACGGCACAGGCAGGCCAATAGGAATGGTGAAAAAAGGTTTAGCCAGAACTTAAAAGAGACCTGTAACCGTGGGTTACGACAGCCTCTCCATAAACGTAACCACGTGTATGTTCTATACACGCACACGTGATGTGTGTGTTTGTCGACGCGTCTCGTCGTGCTATGTGTACCTGCCCTCCAGCCCGCGCCGTCCTCCGGGGCCTCCGGGGCCTGCAGTCCCGGCTGCGGCCTGCGGGGGTCAGCAGAGGGCGCCGCCGGCCGCTCCTTGGGACGCACCACGGGACTCACGGCCGCGTCGCGCTGCTTCTCCCCCTCTGTCGGAGCAGATTAGATTACTGATTACTGGATTAGATTAAACACTAAAACACTAGTTTAACATGTCGACAGAAGGTTTGTAGAAGTGTTTCAAAATCTGATTTGCAGTAGAACATGGACATATTTATTACGATTATGATGACATTTCACGTTCAGTATGAACTGATTTGTAGCCTTATGTAGCCGGGTTGTAGGGGGTAGAAGCAGGTCCTAGGGGGTAGAAGCAGGTCCTAGGGGGTCGTAGTGGGTCCTAGGGGGTCCTAGTGGGTCGTAGGGGGTAGAAGCAGGTTCTAGGGGGTAGAAGCAGGTCCTAGGGGGTCCTAGTGGGTCGTAGGGGGTAGAAGCAGGTTCTAGGGGGTAGAAGCAGGTCCTAGGGGGTCCTAGTGGGTCCTAGGGGGTAGAAGCAGGTTCTAGGGGGTAGAAGCAGGTTCTAGGGGGTAGAAGCAGGTCGTAGGGGGTAGAAGCAGGTTCTAGGGGGTAGAAGCAGGTCCTAGGGGGTCCTGGGTCGTCAGGTACCTGGGGAGCTGTCAGCGTGGACCACAAAGTAGTGGCTGGGGGCCCCGCCGGCCCCTGGGCCGCGCTCCAGGTCCTCCGGCTCCCGGGGGCCCAGGGTGGGGGTCTGGGTCAGGGCCAGCCCCTCCGTCAGGGAGGTGGAGCGGCGCAGCGGGGTCTGGGAGCGCTGGTCGCCCCCCAGACGGAGCTCCATCAGGTGGAGCTTAGAGAGACACCAGCTCTTCAGCTCGCCCACCACCGACACCTGAGGTCAGACAGTACAGAGACAGGTCATTGAGGAGCAGGTAGGGGTTAGACAGTACAGAGACAGGTCATTAAGGAGCAGGTAGGGGTTAGACAGTACAGAGACAGGTCATTGAGGAGCAGGTAGGGGTTAGACAGTACAGAGACAGGTCATTGAGGAGCAGGTAGGGGTTAGACGGTACAGAGACAGGTCATTAAGGAGCAGGTAGGGGTTAGACGGTACAGAGACGGGTCATTAAGGAGCAGGTAGGGGTTAGACAGTACAGAGACGGGTCATTAAGGAGCAGGTAGGGGTTAGACAGTACAGAGACAGGTCATTGAGGAGCAGGTAGGGGTTAGACAGCAGGTGACCCGGTGGCTTCTACCTGTCTCTTGGTGCCCTCCTGTCTCTCCTGCTGGGCCCGCTGTTCGATCCTCTGGATGCACTCTGACCTCTCCGCCGCCACGCGCTCCACCGTCAGCTTGTCCAGCGCCCGGATCTGAGGACCACCACACCAGAGGTCAGGGGGTCAAAGTTCAGGGTTCATTATATGGTCCATTGTTTGGTTTAGGGTCAAGAGTGTAGTGTTGTGTGCCTGTGTCTAGTTGTGTATTTGTTGTATGTCTGTCTCTGTCTGTCGTGTCTCTAGTTGTCTCTAGTGTACCTGCTGCTGGCTCTGCCTCTAGTTGTGTATCTGTTGTGTATCTGTTGTGTGTTGTGTATCTGTTGTGTGTCTGTACTTGTGTACCTGCTGCTGGCCGTGCCTCTAGTTGTGTATCTGTTGTGTGTTGTGTCTCTGTTGTGTGTTGTGTATCTGTTGTGTGTTGTGTATCTGTTGTGTGTCTGTACTTGTGTACCTGCTGCTGGCCGTGCCTCTAGTTGTGTATCTGTTGTGTGTTGTGTATCTGTTGTGTGTTGTGTATCTGTTGTGTGTTGTGTATCTGTTGTGTGTTGTGTATCTGTTGTGTGTCTGTACTTGTGTACCTGCTGCTGGCCGTGCCTCTAGTTGTGTATCTGTTGTGTGTTGTGTCTCTGTTGTGTGTCTGTACTTGTGTACCTGCTGCTGGCCGTGCCTCTAGTTGTGTATCTGTTGTGTGTTGTGTACCTGTTGTGTGTCTGTACTTGTGTACCTGCTGCTGGCTCTGCCTCTAGTTGTGTATCTGTTGTGTGTTGTGTACCTGTTGTGTGTCTGTACTTGTGTACCTGCTGCTGGCTCTGCCTCTCCATCTGGCCCAGCTTGGTGTTCATGAGGTCCTGGACCGTCTGGATCTCCGTCCTCACCTCCTCCTTGGTGGCCTCCAGCTGGTTCTCCAGCTTGCTGATCAGCGGCTCGCAGCGGCAGCCGTTCAGAGGGGCCTGGGCGCGCAGGAAGTACCGGGCGGAGGTTCAACACCAGACAGGAAGTGGCAGCGCCCAGTTCCGACCTCGCTGTGGCTGAGTTCCCGTTCCCCCCCCCCCCCGTTTCCCCTGGCCCTCGCTCTCTGCCTGGCCCTCTCTGCCTGGCCCTCTCTGCCTGGCCCTCTCTGCCTGGCCCTCTCTGCCTGGCCCTCTCTGCCTGGCCCTTGTTGCCTGGCCCTCTCTGCCTGGCCCTCTCTGCCTGGCCCTCCCTCTCTGCCTGGCCCTCTCTGCCTGGCCCTCTCTGCCTGGCCCTCTCTGCCTGGCCCTCGCTCTCTGCCTGGCCCTCGCTCTCTGCCTGGCCCTCTCTGCCTGGCCCTCTCTGCCTGGCCCTTGTTGCCTGGCCCTCTCTGCCTGGCCCTCTCTGCCTGGCCCTCCCTCTCTGCCTGGCCCTCGCTCTCTGCCTGGCCCTCTCTGCCTGGCCCTCTCTGCCTGGCCCTCTCTGCCTGGCCCTCTCTGCCTGGCCCTCTCTGCCTGGCCCTCGCTCTCTGCCTGGCCCTCCCTCTCTGCCTGGCCCTCGCTCTCTGCCTGGCCCTCTCTGCCTGGCCCTCTCTGCCTGGCCCTCTCTGCCTGGCCCTCGCTCTCTGCCTGGCCCTCGCTCTCTGCCTGGCCCTCGCTCTCTGCCTGGCCCTTGTTGCCTGGCCCTCTCTGCCTGGCCCTCCCTCTCTGCCTGGCCCTCTCTGCCTGGCCCTCGCTGCCTGGCCCTTGCCGGCTGCTCCCCGGTGGCCCTCTGGTGGGGCCCTCTGGTCGGTCTGCACCGCCAACATCAGCTCAGACCACACAGACCCACTCAGGACAGGAAGTGGAGGGCAGAGCGCCACTCTGAAGGTCAGTACAGTCTGTAACCCTACCTGTATGACCTTTCCCCTACCTGTGTGACCTTTGACCCTACCTGTATGACCTTGATCATACTTGTATGACCTTTGACCCTACCTGTATGACCTTGTCCCTACCTGTGTGACCTTTGACCCTACCTGTATGACCTTGCCCCTACCTGTGTGACCTTTGACCCTACCTGTATGACCTTGATCATACCTGTGTGACCTTTGACCCTACCTGTATGGCCTTGCCCCTAGCTGCCCCCTACCTGTGTGACCTTTGACCCTACCTGTATGGCCTTGCCCCTAGCTGCCCCCTACCTGTGTGACCTTTGACCCTACCTGCATGACCTTGCCGTCGCGGCCGCGGTACAGCGTGTACAGCTGGTAGGCTTTATAGTTGTGGGGGGGCAGCGGCGATTGAGGGGAGCCCCCCCGCTGCTTGCTCCGCCTCCGCTGGGCCGACTCCCCGAGACGCGTCTCCAGGCGCCGGGGGGGGTCCGACAGAGACGGCTGGAACCGGAACGAACCGGAGTGAGACTCAAAACATACCGGCCACGCTAACACACACTGCAAATCACATGACACATGCTACACAACTCGCACTCTCCGCAACATACAAGCTTCACAACATACCAGCTACACAACATATGAGCTACACAACATATGAACAACACGACATACCAGCTACACGACATATGAGCTACACAACATATGAACAACACGACATACCAGCTACACGACATATGAGCAACACGACATATGAGCTACACAACATATGAACAACACGACATACCAGCTACACAACATATGAGCAACACGACATATGAGCTACACAACATATGAACAACACGACATACCAGCTACACAACATATGAGCAACACGACATAAATGCTCAACACATTTCCCACACCATAGTAGTACGGTTGGGGCAGTGTGAGTCCAGGATTAATGGTTAACTGTTTGTAATGAATGACAGTTCATTCACTCATTCACCTTCTCCTTCTGCTTCCTGTTGGTGGACCTCCTGGTGTTGGATTGGACGGGCTCTGCTTCCTTCCAGCCAACCAGGTCGCTGCTGTGGGTGTCTGCGGCCGAGGTGCTGTCCTATTGGATCGCGGTAAAGAATGTTTCAGGGCTAGGGTTAGCGTTAAATACCCCAACCCTTAGGGTTAAATACCCCAACCCTAACAACACCGACTTTAACTTTGTGCGTTCAACACGATATCAGTTGTAACTTCTCTACAATGGTAGCTCTCGTGGCACCGGAGATACACCAAAGTTACCCAAATTACCCAAATAAACCGCGCCCACCTTCTCCACTACACGCTACTTGAGCAGGAGAACTGCTAGCCTCTCCGCTACCTTAGCTAGGCTGTCGGCGGATAGCTTGAGCTAAACATCCAGCAGTTAGCGGCGGTATTTAACCATTGCCTCTCCAGGCTATGATGTTTTGATTTGGTCGAGCTGTGGTGACAGTGTGGTTAGCATTAGACGCTAACCTTGCTAGGTAGCATCTGGTCCCTGGGGACGGACTGGGCGCGGCCCTCGGCCTTCAGCCGCTCCCTCCTCTTCCTCACGCTCCTCCCCCGGGCGAACCGCTGCACCTGGAGGGAGCCACAGCAGGTTACACTACGCTAGGTTACGCTACGTTACATGAGGTTACAATACGTTAGGTTACGCTTCGTTGAGCTACGTTACGCTACCTTAGGTCACGCGTCGCTATGCTACGTTAGGTTACGCTTCGTTGAGCTACGTTACGCTACCTTAGGTCACGCGTCGCTATGCTACGTTAGGTTACGCTTCGTTGAGCTACGTTACGCTACCTTAGGTCACGCGTCGCTATGCTACGTTAGGTTACGCTTCGTTGAGCTACGTTACGCTACCTTAGGTCACGCGTCGCTATGCTACGTTAGGTTACGCTTCGTTGAGCTACGTTACGCTACCTTAGGTCACGCGTCGCTATGCTACGTTAGGTTACGCTTCGTTGAGCTACGTTACGCTACCTTAGGTCACGCGTCGCTATGCTACGTTAGGTTACGCTTCGTTGAGCTACGTTACGCTACCTTAGGTCACGCGTCGCTATGCTACGTTAGGTTACGCTTCGTTGAGCTACGTTACGCTACCTTAGGTCACGCGTCGCTATGCTACGTTAGGTTACGCTTCGTTGAGCTACGTTACGCTACCTTAGGTCACGCGTCGCTATGCTACGTTAGGTTACGCTTCGTTGAGCTACGTTACGCTACCTTAGGTCACGCGTCGCTATGCTACGTTAGGTTACGCCAGCGGTTCTCAAAGTGTGGGGCGCGCCCCACTGGTGGGGAACAGAGACGTGACAGGTGGGGCGCGACAAACGGGAGGAAATTTCACTGAAAACTCCACATTTCTTATGGTAGGAGTGAAAGCTTGACAGTAGGGCTGGGCGATATGGACCACAAGTCATATCTCGTATTTTCAAGCAGAATGTCGCTATAAGATATATACATGCTATAAAATAAGTGCTGTCGCCGCGCTCCAACTCGTCATTCTACATCGGGGGCGCCGCGTCGCTGTGCTCGTTAACCTGCCTGTAGGCCAGGGTGGCTAAACATTTTTAAATTAGTCAGTCAAAAACAGTCGGAGCAAGATGTGGCAAATACATGTTTCGCTCTGAAGGGGATTTTAAAAAGTGACGCGAGCGGAAGAGCGGAGGCTGGGGGGGGAGCGTGTGTGAGCCAGAGGCAGAGCGGGATGGAGAGAGAGGTGAGCAGAGCAGAGTCCTGCACGGCTCTCATGTTGCAAACCCGCACCCGTCCTTATACCCGCACAACTTAAAACCACATCCGACCTGAATATCAGATCCAGCACCGGAGAAGTCTCGCTCTCTTGCTGCGCGGGATGCACTGAGCAGGGGTGGCGAGGATAAATCTGTCAATCTGAGCGATATTGGGAAACGAACGACCGTGCTTCTCGCCACCGCGATCACACACCGACAGAGTCGTCTTTAGGTGTTGTAACCGAGCAGCAGCTTCGTCCCGATGCTGAGCCTCGTCACTGGAGTCCTCCCCGTCCCATAGCGTGTCCGCTGACACTCCAGCTCTCTTCTCGGCCGGGGGGGCGCTGCTCGCATATTTTGTAGACGTGTCACTAATAATGATTTTTTTTTAATTTGAAATAGGCCTACATTTGAACATTTTAAGCTTGCAGCTTTGCAGCCACTCATGCAGGTATAGGTCTCATGAGTTCAATTGCTCACCTGTCTTGCCAAATGCATTGCTCGTCTTTTTTTTTTTTTTAACAGATTGCAAAGTGGCACTTTTATTTTCTCTTTTTCTGAACTTGGTACAAGTCATGACACAGCTGCACTTTTATTTTCTCTTGTTGTTGAACTTGCTGTTATTTGACGTTATTGAGTTAGAATTTAGATACAACATGATGTAACTTGATGTTACTTCAATAAATGTGGAGATGTTAAGCTTGGCGTATTTCGTTAGCTGGGGCGATGGGGGCAGGTGGGGCTTGAACATCCCCCCTTGTCCAAAGTGGGGGGTGACCGAAAAAGTTTGAGAACCACTGGGTTACGCTTCGTTGAGCTACGTTACGCTACCTTAGGTCACGCGTCGCTATGCTACGTTAGGTTACGCTTCGTTGAGCTACGTTACGCTACCTTAGGTCACGCGTCAGGTTATGTTAGGTTACGTTATGTTAAGTTACATTCCGCTGTGTTCTATAAAGTAACCTTAGGTCACGATATTTTATGTTCAATAGATTACGCTGTGGAAGGTTACGTTAAGCTATGTTATGTTACATTAAGTGACACAAGGTTATGTAATGTTATGTTACAGTATGTTACATTCAGCGACATGACGTCGTTACATCATCGTGATGTCATGTCACGTGTCGTCAGCCGAGGGTTACCTGGGGGGCCTTGGTCAGCAGGAGGGCCACCTCTGGGTTGTTGTTCTCCCGGGCCTGATCCAACGCCGTCTGGCCCGCCTGCAGCCACGCGTCACACAACACACATCACACAACACACAACACGCAACACGCAACACACATCACACAACACACATCACACAACACACCACACACCACACACCACACACCACACCCATCACACATCACACATCACACATCACACGCAACACGCAACACGCAACACGCAACACGCAACACACAACACACCACACACCACACACCACACACGACACACGACACACGACACACATCACGCATCTCACACACATCACACGACACACATCACATCACCCATCACCCAACACACAACACACAACACACAACACACATCACACACCACACACTTATTAAGGGATTACAGTTACAGCCTCATCAGGGCTGGGCGTGGTTCAGACTGCACTGGGGCTAGGCTAGCATGGGGCTAGACTAGCGTCGGGCTAGGCTAGCGTGGGACTAGACTAGCGTCGGGCTAGGCTAGCGTGGGACTAGACTAGCGTCGGGCTAGGCTAGCGTGGGACTAAGTGAGCGCCGGGCTAAGCTATAGCGGGGCTAGAGCGGGCCTAGGCTAGCCTAGCCGAGCTGGTGGGGCCCTCAGGCCCCTGGAGGGCCCTCCTAGTTGGCCTCAGATGATGGAGGGGGGGGGGGGTTCAGGGACTCACGGCGTTGCAGGCGCTGCTGTCGGCCCCCGCCTCCAGGAGCAGACGCACCGACTTCCTGTGGTTCAGAGACGCGGCGACATGGAGGGGAGTGTCCCCCACCTGGGAGGGGGGGAGGGAGGGATGAGTGTAGTGTTGTTGTTGTTGTTGTTGTTGTTGTTGTGTTCTACATGGTGGTGGTGTAGTGTTCATGTTGTTGTTGTTGTTGTGTTCTACATGGTGGTGGTGTAGTGTTCATGTTGTTGTTGTGTTCTACATGGTGGTGGTGTAGTGTTCATGTTGTTGTTGTTGTTGTTGTGTTCTACATGGTGGTGGTGTAGTGTTCATGTTGTTGTTGTTGTTGTGTTCTACATGGTGGTGGTGTAGTGTTCATGTTGTTGTTGTTGTTGTTGTGTTCTACATGGTGGTGGTGTAGTGTTCATGTTGTTGTTGTTGTTATTGTGTTCTACATGGTGGTGGTGTAGTGTTCATGTTGTTGTTGTTGTTGTGTTCTACATGGTGGTGGTGTAGTGTTCATGTTGTTGTTGTTGTTGTTGTGTTCTACATGGTGGTGGTGTAGTGTTCATGTTGTTGTTGTTGTTGTTGTGTTCTACATGGTGGTGGTGTAGTGTTCATGTTGTTGTTGTTGTTGTGTTCTACATGGTGGTGGTGTAGTGTTCATGTTGTTGTTGTTGTTGTGTTCTACATGGTGGTGGTGTAGTGTTCATGTTGTTGTTGTGTTCTACATGGTGGTGGTGTGTTGTTGTTGTTGTTGTTGTTTGGGGGGGTCCTCATCCCACCTGGTTGCTCAGGGAGACGGAGCAGAAGGCCCCCAGCAGGATGTGGATCATGGCGACGTGGTTGTAGCGCGCCGCCACGTGCAGACTGCTGTCGCCCGCCTGCACACACACACACACACACACGACACATAGCTCAGCGCCTAGCCTAGCCTACTCACAGCTCGCGTTGTACACGTGGTGACGGAGGAGTGTGGTGTGGTTGCCGTGGTGACAGTGCGCAGTTGCCGCGGCGACCTGACCTGGTTCTTGGTGTCGGGCCGCGCCCCCCCCAGCAGCAGCACCTTGGCGCTCTGGGCGTGGCCGTTCTGACACGCCAGGTGGAGGGAGGAGTTACGGACCTGAGGGGGAGGGGGGGGGGGCGTTAGTAGTATGTGGGATGTAGGGTCAGAGGTCATAGGGTTAAGGTCAGAGGTCGTGGGGTTAAGGTGTTATGGTTAGGGTCAGAGGTTGTCGGGTCAGAGGTCGTGGGGTTAAGGTCATATGGTTAGGGTCAGAGGTCGAAGGGTCAGAGGTCAGGGTCAGGGTTGAGGGTCAGGGTACCTTGTTCCTGGAGTGGACGTTGGCCCCAGCCTTCACCAGCAGCTTGACAGACTGGCTGAAGCCGTGCCACGACACCTCGTGGAGGGGGGTGTTACCGTCCTGTGGGGGGGGGGGGTCACATGACTCATCTACACCATCACAGGATTTACACATCAAACCACAGATGGTTCCAACAACAACAGTAGACCATAACAATATACTGGACACATTGTATTGACAGGTGTGTGTGTGTGTGTGTGTGTGTGTGTGTGTGTGTGTGTGTGTGTGTGTGTGTGTGTGTGTGTGTGTGTGTGTGTGTGTGTGTGTGTGTGTGTGTGTGTGTGTGTGTGTGTGTGTGTGTGTACACCACCTTGTCCTGTCGGTCCAGGTCACATCCTTCCTGGATCAGAGCGCTGATGACATCACTGTTTCCAACCACGGCCGCGCGGTGGAGGGCGGTCTGCTCCCCCTGACACACACACGCACACAGGCACACACGCAGGCACGCACACAAAGGAACACACACAAAGGCACACGTACACATGCACAAACATAAACACAGACCCACACAACTTCAATATGATGAGGAAATTACCCAACCAAAACCAAACTGGAAAAACTGTCAGTGTGTGTATTGAAGGCCCTGGTTATGTGTGCGTGCGTGCGTGCATGCGTGCGTGTGGGTGCGTGTGCGTGCATGTGTGTGTGCGTGCGTGTGTGTGTGTGTGCGTGCTCACATCGTCCTGTATGTCCAGCTCACAGCCGGCCTTCAGCAGGATGCGGACCACCTCGATGTGGCCCCTGTAGGCCGCCAGGTGGAGGGGCCCCCGGCCGTACTGTAGGACGCACACGCACACACACACACACACACACACGCACACACACCCCCACACACACACACACACACACACACACACACACACACAGTTAGGGAGGTCCTGCTGGGTCCTGGTGCCAGGAGGAGGAGGAGGAGGAGGAGAGGCTGGCGACAGGAGAAGGAGGTGCAGACGAGAGGAGGAGGAGCAGATGAGAGGAGGAGGAGGAGGAGGAGGAGGAGAAGGTCCCCTCTCTCCTCTCAGGTAATCTGTGTTCATCTGTAATTACACCATGTTAATATGACGATAAGCCGTGACTGTCTGTGTGTCTGTCTGTGTCGCTCTCTCTCTGTCTCTCTCTCTCTCTCTCTGTATTTATCTCTCTTTATCTTGGCCTACAATTTGGCCCCCCTCTCTTCCTGCCCCCCCCCCCCCCCCCCTCTAGGAATTCCTCCTCTGAAACTCAGCCTCTTGATCCCGGATTAGTCGTCATGGCAACATGCCCTACCTGGAAACGCCGCTATTACAGATGGTTTCTCTGTCTGTTGCACTATGACACACACACACACACACACACACGCACACACACTTACACACACACACACAAACACAGACACCGTCTGGCTGTGTGTGGGGGTGTGTGTGTGTGTGTGTGTGTGTGTGTGTCTGTCTGCAGCAGGACTCAGCTGTACAGCAGCTGACCACATGAAACTAATGTAGTGTACACTCACCCTCTCACCCTCTCACCCTCTCACTTCCCCAT